>NW_011494757.1:758463-778907 GCF_000754665.1 Bison bison bison | reverse complement strand
CGCACTACCCTCCCCCACCCCCCACCAAGCAACTCTCTGAGTCACTGCCCTTTGCTTCCAGGAATTACCGGCCTTAAGAGTCTGTGTTCCTGCTGGCTTTTCCTCACAAGCATAATTCGCCTCTCAGTCACATTGTATATCAAGCCTTTATTCTCACAGTTCTGCTCCATCCCATTCCTCACAGTCACCACACTCAGTGGGTCCCCTCATAACGGAGAAAGACAGGGAAATGAGAAATTCAATGATGCTGAAGGCCATCAACATAATCAAAATTCCCTATAACAGAAGAAAAACATATGAAGGGTTACGGTATTGGCACAGTAATGCTCATGTAATAGAGATTTCCGACGCTGATGGGGCAGCAGTGGTAGGGCGGGAAATGAGACCTCCATGTCTCGAGTGTGTCTAACGCTTAGGAAGCGAGCTGCTGGAGGGCTGTGAGGAAGTGTGGGCGTTTTCACACAGCAGGCACAGCAGAGCCCCGTACAGAACAGCATCATTGTTCTCCTGGAGGAAGTTATGCAAGAGGTAGTTATGCATCTGCTTTCTAAATTATATGCTAAATGATGTGACTCCACTTCATAAACATGCAATACAGAGAGATATTTTAAAAGCGGCCTGTTGAAAGAGAAAGAAGGTTAAGAAACAAAAAAGGAGCAAAAATAGAAAAGGAAAGAAAAGGGGGGAAAAAACCTACAGGCTAAGAAAAAGAGGAACATGCAGAAAAAGACACTTTTAATGTAACGCTAATAGTAACTTCTTGTGTTCTTTTTGTTACCACTGAGGACCTTTAAAATATTTTGTATTCTGGCCACTAAGAGTGCCTGTGGGGACACACGCCTGTGAGTAGCTGGTCACAACCTGTGTTTCGATGGTGAAGGTCTGTAAAGATCAGCGCGGTTGACACTCTGTCCTACAAGTGTCTGTGTCTGCATGCTTTGACTAGAGGTTAAAAAATGTTCTCAGGTCACATATAGCAAGCCACTCCGGTATTCTCGCCTGGAAAATCCCATGGACAGTGGAGCCTGGCAGGTTACAATCCATGGGGTTGCCAAGCGTCTGACGTGGCTAAGCACAGTGTCTCTTGGCGTAGTTATGATTCTGTTATTCTTTAGTGACTGGAAATAGTTTATTTCTTCTTTCTCCTGTTCTTTTCTGCTTTTTGTTTGTTTTTTGTCTTTTTCCTTGTGTTTACCATTCTGAAAAATGCTGCAATGAACACCCTTGCCCACATGTCCTTATGTGCAGGGGACTCAGTGCTGTGGGGACTGCCTTCTGGGTTAAGGTGTGTGCATCTTTCATGTAAGTGAATGTCTCCTTGCTTTCCAGAGTCTTAGGAACATTTCATATTTCTGCTGCTTAAGTACACAGAAGCATCCGTTTCACCATTTCCTTGCCAGGCATAACTTTTGTAACTCTGATTTTTGCCAGTCGAGTGTGTATAAATGCTGCTGCTGCTGCTAAGTCGCTTCAGTCGTGTCCAACCCCATAGACGGCCTCCCACCAGGCTCCTCCGTCCCTGGGATTCTCCCATTGCTAATTTGCTTGGCATTTCCCGCCAGTGGACATGAGTGTCCCTCTGAGTGTCGTTGGCTGCTACAGTCGCGTGTTTGGTCCTTACTCATAAACTTTTGTCTATTTTTTCCCTTGTGTTCTTGACTTTCTGGTCACTTTAATTTTCTCTCTGTGTATAAAAACCTTAAAACTTCGCTGTTACCTGCTTTAAAAACATTCTTCCATTTCTTTTACCGTTGCGGAGTTTTAACATAAATGTGTTTTCTTTGCCCTTCTGCGATTTCTAGATCAGAACCATACACTTCATCATGCAGTAAGTTCTCTAGTGTCCTTTGCTAGTCAATTCCCCTACCCCCTCCAGAGGAAACCACTCTTCTGATTTCTAGCACAGCTGGATAAATTCACCTGCTAATTTTGTATCTGAGTGTGTTCAGCAGATGGACTGCATCTCAGCCGTGTTGCTGTGGGCATCAGTGTCCCTTTGTGCGAATAGTCACTGTTGGTTGGGCGTCTCTGTTGCCGACAGACATTTGAATTGTTTCAAGTTTTTAATTGCTATGAATAGATTTCCCAAGAACATTGTTGGGTATATTGCTGATATATAAATAGGTCTATGGTTAATTTTGTTCAAAACTGCCAAGTGGTTTTCCAAGGTGGTTGAATTCGAGTTTCTTCATATTCTGGCCAGCACTCAATTTTGCCAGTTCTTTTAATTCAAGCCATTCTGGTGTATGTGCAGTGGTATCTTACTTGTGATTCTAATTTGCATTTTTTGGTAATTAACAGTGTTGAGCAGACACATGCTCCCTCCTTATTGGTGTGCCTTTCTTTGTGAGCTGCTTGTGCAGGCCTTACTTTTATGTTTTGGTCTTTTTATTGCTGATTTTCAGGAATGCTTATGTATTCTGGATGTGGGTCCTCTATCAGTTACATGTATTGAGGAGATTATCTCCCATTCTGTGCCTGGCATTTTCACTTACTTTTTAAAAAAATTGAGATATGTGACATATAACACTGTATAACTTGAAGGTGTACAGCATGTTGATGTAACACATTATATATTACGGTGGAATTACCACCATAATGTTCATCAGTCAACACTTGTATCACGTCATGTAATCATCCTTTCTTCTTTATGATGAGAACATTTACAACCTAATCTCCTAGTGACACTGCAGTACGTGATCCAGTGGTGTTAACAGTAACACTATGCCACGCGTTAGGTCTTCAAAACGTATTCATCTTGTAAATGCAAGTTTAAACCCTTTGACTAACGTCTCCTCAAACCACCCACTGCCCAGCCCCTGGTAACCACCATTCTATTCTGTCCCTATAAATTTGGATTTTTTAGATTCCGTGTATAAGTGATATCATACAACATTTATCTTTCATATCTGACTATGTCCCTTAGCATAGTTTCTTCAAGGTCTACCCATTTTGTTGAGAATGGTAAGGTTTCTTTTCTATAACTGAATACTGTTCCTGTGTATGTGTGTGTGTATGTGTATCTCATATTTTCTTTATCATTCATCCATCAGTGGACACTTGTTCCCATGTCTTGGCAATTGTAAATCTTCCTGCAGTGAACATGGGGGGTGCACATATTTCGAGTTAGCGTTGCAGTTTGCTTTGGATTAAATACCAGAGTGGATTTGCGAGATCGCATTATAGTTCCATTTTTAAACTTTTTAGCAGCCTCCATACTGTTTTCCATAGTGATGGCACTAATTTACTTTTCTACTGAGAGTTTACAAGGGTTCCCTTTTCTTTACATTCTAGCCAACATTTGTTATTTCTTGCCTTTTGGATAATAACCATCTCACAGGTGTGAGATGATATTTCATTGTGGTTTTGATTTGCATTTTCCTAATGATTCATGATGTTGAGCATCTTTTCTTGTATCTATTGGCCTTTTGTATCCTTCATAAAAATTTCTATTCAGATCTTCTGCCCATTTTTTAATTTGCTTTATTTTGCTGTTGATTTGTATAGTTTTTAAACTTTATTTTGGATATTAGACTCATATCAGATATATTATTTGCAAATATTTTCTCCTGTTGTATAGGTTGACTTTTTATCTTCTTGATGGTTTCTTTTGCCATACAGAAGTTTCTAGGTTGATATTAGTAGTTCCACTTGTTTATTTATTTTTTTTTTTCACCTTCGCTTTTGGTGTCAAATTCAAAAAATCATTGCCAAGACCAATGTCAAGGAGCTTACTTCCTGTGTCTTCCTCTAGGAGTTTCAGGTCTCACATTCATGTCTTTAATCCATTTGAGTTTATTTTTGTGTATGGTGTAAAAGATAGTGGCCCAGTTTTATTCTTTTGCATGTGACTACCTGGTTTTTCCCAACACCATTTATTGGAGAGACTGTCCTTTCCTCATTTTATATTCTTGGCTCCTTTGTCATAAATTGACTGACCATGTATGTGTGGGTTTATTTCTGGGCTCTCTATTGATCTGGGGTTTATTTCTGGGCTCTCTATTCTGTCCCCCTGATGCATCTTTCTGTTTTTAGGCCAATACTGTACTTTTTTGATGACTGTAGCTTTGTAATATGCCTTGAAATCAGGAAGTGCGATATCTTCTGCTTTTTATTTCTCAAGATTACTTTAGCTATTTGTGGTGTATCGTGGTTCCATACAAATTTTAGTGTTTTTTTTTTTTTTTCTTCTATATTTGTGAAAAATGCCATGGAGTTTTGGTAGGGATTGATTGGCTGTTGATTGCTTTGGGTAGTATGGACATTTTAACAATATTAATTCCTTTAATCCATGAGCAGAGGGTATCTTTCCATTTCTTTGTGTCTTCTTTATTTTCTTTATTCAATATCATATTTTTCAGTATGCCAATCTTTCACTTCCTTGGTTAAATTTATTCCTGTATATTTTATCTTTTTTGATGTAATTTCAAATGGGATTGTTTCATTAATTTTTCTTTCTGATAGTTTGTTATTAGTGTTTAGAATGCACTTAACTTTTGTTTATTGATAAATAATCCACCAAAAATTATTAAAACTAATAAAAATTCCGTGAAGTTGCAAGATACAAAATCGATAAACAGGCACAAGCTTGCTCTGCAATCTCTGTGGAATGGCGCAGGGTATAGGACAGCTGAGCCAGGCCTAGAAAGGAATAAGTAGAAGGAGCCCCTCTCTGCAATATTAAGGGCCCCTGTGTAGCTGCAGGGCCCCCTGGTGGCTCAGAAGGGAAAGAACCTGCCTGCAACGCAGGGGACCTGGTTTGATCCCTGGTGGGGAAGATCCTTTGGAGAAGAGAGTGGCTGCCCACTGCAGTATTCTTGCCTGGAGAATTCCACAGACAGAGAAGCCTGGCAGGCTACAGTCCGTGGGGTGATAGAGACGGACAGTCGAACTGAGTGACTAACACTTTCAAGCATTAAAACAGACCAAAGTCTCAAGTTCTTCAAACCTTTACCCTCGTCTCTGGTAAAGCTGAAGTGTTAGTTGCTCAGTCATGTCTGACTGCGACCCGATGAACTGTAGCCCACCAGACTCCTCTGTCCATGGAATTCTCCAGGCACGAATACTGGAGTGGGTTGCCATTCCCTTTTCCAGGGGATCTTCCCCACCCAGGGACTGAACCCCGGTCTCCTGCACTGCAGGCAGATTCTTTACTGTCTGAGCCACCAGGGAAGCATGTAAAACTAAAGCCTGCAGCAGACGCAGCAGCAAAAGTGCCACTGCTCCCCATTTCTGCGCATGTGTTAAAGCTGCCTGGTATTCTAAGTGCTTTATTTTAGTCCTAGTGTGTGTTATTAGTGTTATTACTGCATTTGTCCATGTGTTTATTCTGTCCTTTGACCTTTTTTTTTCTGGTACCTCATTTGCTATCATTTTCCTTCTATTTGGAATTCATCCTTCATTATTCCTTTAGTGGGGGTGTACAGGAGGCAAAATCAATTTTTGTATCTCTAAAAATTCTTTATTTCACCTTCATGTAAGATATTCTAATGGATAATGATAGATTATAGGTTGGCAGTTATTTTATTCAGCATATTGAAGATGTTGTTCTGTTTTCTTCTTTTATTGATGCTTTTGGAAAGTTAGCTGTCCATTCAGTTGCTTCTACTTTTTCCTTTTTTGTAATTATCAGAATCCTTATTTTTATTTTTTAGTTTTAGTTATGATTGCTGAGAATTGAGAAGTGAAAAGAAAATAACTCAGCAAATAGTTAAAGTGTGCCACAGTCTGATGAGAAAGACTACCACCTAAATTCAAGCTTTTAACATAAGGCTTTTCAGAGCCTCATTATTTTATTCAAGATAAACCCATGGAGAACTGTTTTAATGGTAACTTTATGTTAATTCATATTTTCCGAAAATAAGATTGTCATCTGTCCCTGCAACTCTTCTGCTTTGCAAGTCTAACTGTTTCCTGTCCTGTCCCTGAAACCACCCCACGACTGACTCCAGCTGATGAAACCCTGGGGCTGCTGTTGCTGCTGAGTCGCTTCAGTCGTGTCCGACTCTTCACGACTCCATAGATGGCAGCCCACCAGGCTCCGCCGTCCCTGGGATTCTCCAGGCAAGAACACTGGCGCGGGTTGCCATGTCCTTCTCCAATGCGTGAAAGTGAAAAGTGAAAGGGAAGTTAAGTTGCTCTTGGCGCCCTTTTCTGTTCTCGCCTGTTGGGCCTGAGAAGCTGTGCTCTCCTCTGCTTAACAAATGTAACAAATTAAGCTTTCAACTGTCGTAGATTTTGCTAGTAATCTTGGAAGGTGCCCGGCCAGACCCCTCACCATTACGGTCCTGTGACTCATCTGGTGGCTCGTCCCTGGATCCCGTGAGCTTCCCTGCCCAGGGTTTGACTGTCCTTGCTGGTGAGGTGAGTGTAGCCCTTTTCCTCGAGCAGGGTTTATTTATTTGTCCAGGACGCTGGTCTCCCAGAGTCCTTTTGCATTATCTCTCCAGATTTGTTCTTGTGTTCTTTTTTCTCGGTGAAGGCCTGCCCAAGCTTTGCCACTAGCCATCCTGTCTGCCCATCTGCCTCCTATCTGTGTTTCTCTACGTGTGTAAGAATAGGTCACAGGGCAGGAGTCATTTCAGGTTTTGTCATCCTTACCCAGCCACAGAGACTAATGTGTAAAAGGTCTCTTTGAGCAATATCCCTTCTAGAAACAACTATCTTGGATTCCTCCTTAAAATATTAGATTTTTTTTTTTTTTAGTTTTATGTATGTGTAAGAAATTTGCTGTGGGATAGATTCTTTTTGACAAATTCCAGCTGTCAGAGGCAGCTGATTCCTTTTGTCAGCAGGGAGGGGTGGATTTTCCAAGGCTGTCACTATTCCTCAAACTTCTTACTTCCCAGTTAATCATTGTGAGTCCTTAGAAATTAATTCTGTGTTATATTTCAATCAGTATTTCAATGGATTTGACTCCCATCCTGAGAACATGGATGATATAATAAATTTGTCAGTTTTCCCCTCTGATACAGACTACTTTCCTTTGACAGCTATTTATCATTCTTTGCCAACTTAGGCAGGAGCTTGGGTATTTCAGAAACTTCATCAGAGAAAGAATACACTTGAGCCTTGTTCAGTAAGACCTTGCTAACCACCACCACTACCCCACACACCTTTCCTGACCTTAAGCTCTACTCTTCTAGCATTTCTCCAGAAGTAAATGGTCCAAAAGACAGGACAGCTCGCAGACAGGGGGTGCAAGTGCCTCAGAATTACCAAGTAAACTGCTTCCACTCAAGATGATTGAAACAAAGCTACCCCCACCCCCACCTGGCTCAGAGTGACAGACACTGCTGATGGCGATGTGCTCTTCGTCTTGGCCCTTTCCTCCCCTCGCTGCTAGTTCAGAGTTCTCGATTATTGGTAGACGGTCCTACACACGTAGGACCGCCAAGGTCATCTTTGGAAATTGTTACTGGCGTATTCTGCATTCACTAATGCCAACAGAGAGACACACTCCTAAAAAGACACAAACTACTGACATTAACCCAAGAAGAGAGAGAACATTTGAGTATATCTATAACAAGTAATTATATAACTTCTACAGAGAAAAGCCCAAGGCCAGGAGACTTTGTTGGTGAATTCTTCCAAATGTTTACTGACAATACCATTGCTTCACAAATTCCCCCAAAAATATAAGAGCAGAGAATACTTCCCAGCTCATTCTGTAAGGCCAGTTTTAACCAGACACAGAATCAAAGGCATCACACAAAAAGGACAACTATAGATCAAGTTCTTTTATAAATACAGATGCAGAAATCTTCTAACAAGATACTAGGAAGCTGAATCCAACAACACTTAAAAAGGATTCTGCACGATGACCACGTGGGATTTATCTCAAGAACCTAAGGTTTATTTAGGGTAAAAAAATCAATGCAATATACCATATCAATAGAATAAAGGACAAAACCACATGATCGTCTCAATAGGTAAGCTGAGAAAAAGCATGTAACTAATTTATCACCATTACAAAAACATTCAACACAGTAGGAAGAGGAGAGAATGTCCTCAACCAGAAAAAGGTTCTCAGACAACGTTCTACTTCAGGGTGAAAGACTAGACGTTTTCTCCCAAAGTAGAGGAGAGAAATAAGGACGTCTGTCTGCTCCTGCAGCTTCAGTCCAACATTGTGCTGGATGTTCCAGCCAGGGCAGCTGAACAGAAAAAGAAAGGAAAGCTTCCACATTGGAAGAGAAGGAAAGCTATCTGAATTTGCATACGATGACACCGCCCTTATGGCAGAAAGTGAAGAAGAACTAAAGAGCCCCTTGATGAAAGTGAAAGAGGAAAGTGGAAAAGTTGGCTTAAAGCTCAACGTTCAGAAAACTAAGATCATGGCAGCCGGTCCCATCACTTCATGGGAAATAGATGGGGAAACAGTGGAAACAGTGTCAGACTTTATTTTTCTGGGCTCCACAATCACTGCAGATGGTGACTGCAGCCATGAAATTAAAAGACGCTTACTCCTTGGAAGGAAAGTTATGACCAACCTAGACAGCATATTAAGAAAGAGAGACATTACTTTGCCAACAAAGGTCCATCTAGTCAAGGCTATGGTTTTTCCACTGGTCATGTATGGATGTGACAGTTGAACTATAAAGAAAGCTGAGCACTGAAGAATTGATGCTTTTAAACTGTGGTATTGGAGAAGACTCTTGAGAGTCCCTTGGACTGCAAGGAGATCCAACCAGTCCATCCTAAAGGAAATCAGTCCTGGGTGTTCATTGGAAGGACTGTTGTTGAAGCTGAAACTCCAATACTTTGGCCACCTAATGTGAAGAGCTGACTCATTGGAAAAGACTCATTGGAACAGATTGAAGGTAGGAGGAGAAGGGGACAACAGAGGATGAGATGGGTGGATGGCATCACCGGCTCAATGGACATGGGTTTGGGTGAACTCCGGGAGTTGGTGATGGACAGGGAGGCCTGGTGTGTTGAGGTTCATGGGTTCGCAAAGAGTTGGACACGACTGAGCGACTGCGCTGAACTGATGTTCTTGTATATAAAATAGCCTAAGGAATCCTCTAATAAGTATTACAAATAATAAGTTAGAGTGAGAGTATATAGTCTATTAATATAAAGATCAACTGTATTTCCACACAGTAGCAATGAATATTGCAAAAATAGAATTTAGAAAGCAATTCCATTTGTGCATGTATGCGTGCTAAATCACTTCAGTTGCGTCCAACTCTTTGTGACCCCATGGGCTATAACCTTCCAGGCTCCTCTGCCCATGGAATTCTCCAGGCAAGAATATGAGAGTGGGTTGCCATGCCCTCCTCCAGGGGACCTTCCTGACCCAGAGGTTGAACTCATGTCTCTTAAGTCTCCTGGATTGGCAGGTGGGTTGTGCCACCTGGTAAACCTTAACTTTGTAATAGCATAAAAAAAGAATAAGGAATAAATTTAACAAAAGAAGTACAGGCTTGTATACTGAAAGTCATTGACAAAGAAATTAAAGAACTAATCAAATGAAGAGGTTCATGGATCAAACAACTGTGTATATCACGGCGTCAATAATGGTCTACAGATTCAATGTAATACCTATAAAAATTCCAATTGGCTTTTCTTTTCCCCAAATTGACTGGATGAGCCTAAATTCATGTGGAAGAGGGCCCATAGCAGCTAGAACAATTCAGAAAAAGAAAAACAAGCTTGAGAACTTGCACTTCCCCTTTTCAGACTTATTACCAAACTGCCATAATCAAGACGCAGTGGTTTTCTTTTGGTGAGAATGTAAATTGTTGCATCCACTATGGAAAACAGTATGAAGGTTCCTTAAGATACTGAAACCAGCGTCACCATGTGATCCAGGGGTCCCAGTCCCAGGATATTAACAGACAAAACTGAAGTTCAAAAAGATGCTGCTCCCCAGCGTTCACCGCAGCACTGTTTCCAACGGGCAGGCCACGGAGGCAACTGAAATGGCCACAAACAGGTGCATGCATAAAGACGTTTTATATATGTATAAGCACGTGCGTGCTCAGTTGTGCCTGACTCTTCGGGATCCCATGGACTGCAACCCTCCAGGCTCCTCTATTCATGGGATTTTTCAGGCAGGAATACTGGAGTGGGTTGCTATTTCCTCCTCTAGAGGTCAAACCCACATCTCCTGCATTGGCAGGCGCCTGCCAATGCAGGGGATGTAGGAGATGTGGGTCTGACTCCTGGGTTAGGAAGATCCCTGGAGAAGGAAATAATGACCCACTCCAGTATTCTTGCCTGGGAAGTCACATGGACAGAGGAGCCTGACAGGCTATAGCCCATGGGGTCACAAAAGAGTTGTACATTACTTGGTGATTAAACAACAAATAATTATATATATAAATATATGTGTGTGTGTGTGTGTGTGTGTGTGTATTGGAGAAGGCAATGGCACCCCACTCCAGTACTCTTGCCTGGAAAATCCCATGGATGGAGGAGCCTGGTGGGCTGCAGTCCATGGGGTCGCTAAGAGTCGGATACAACTGAGCAACTTCACTTTCACTTTTCACTTTCATGCATTGGGAGAAGGAAATGGCAACCCACTCCAGTGTTCTTGCCTGGAGAATCCCAGGGACGGGGGAGCCTGGTGGGCTGCCATCTATGGGGTCGCACAGAGTCGGACACGACTGAAGTGTGTGTGTATACATATATACATATTCAAAATCCTAAAAGATGATGCTCTTTAAGTGCTGCATTTAATATGCCAGCAAATTTGGAAAACTCAGCAGTTGTCAAAAGACTGGAAAAGGTCAGTTTTCATTCCAATCCCAAAGAATGTTCAAACTCCCACACAATTGCTCTCATTACACATACTAGCAAGGTAGAGTTCAAAATCCTTCATGCTCGGCTTCAACAGTATGTGAACCGAGAACTTCCATATGTACATCAGAAAAGAAAGAGAACCAGAGGTCAGAGTGCCAGCATCTGTTGAATCATAGAAAAAGCAAGGGAATTACAGCAAAACATCTACTTCTGCTTCTCTGACGAGTGAGGGGAGAAAGCAAATTAGCCAAGAAGACTGTCTCACCCCATGTTTTGTAAATAATAGTTATGTAACAGCTGAGATCACTGACAGTCTTGCCCACACGAGCCATGAGGGACTCTCTTGGCCGCGAGCTGGTTTGTGCTGTAGGGATGCACGGGCTCCACCTGCGAGGCGGCAGCATCATGGCTGCGTCACGGCTGCGTCCGTCGGTCAGCCACGAGAGGAGAGCTACAGAGTATGTCGTTATGGCTGCTGTGTCAGCCGGGAGAGGATAAATGTGTCTGCAATTCCTAAGGCCCCTGGAGTCTTCCTCCAGCCTCTTGGCTCATGCTTTGCCTACCCTGGGTTCAGCAAACAGTGCAGACAGCATGAACAGCAGGGCTATTGGTGTCACGAACAGGATCAGCAGTACAACTGTACTAAAGCCTTTGACTGTGTGGATCACAGCAAACTGGAAAATTCTTAAAGATATGGGACTATCAGACCACCTTACCTGCCTCCTGAGAAACCTGTATGCAGGTCAAGAAACAGTAGTTAGAACTGGACATAGAACAATGGACTGGTTCAAAATGAGGAGAGGAGTTCATCCAGGCTGTATATTGTCACCCTGCTTATTTAACGTACTTGCATGAGAAATGCTGGGCTGGGTGAATCCCAAGCTGGAATCAAGATTGCTGGGAGAAATATCAACAACCTCAGACATGCAGATGATATCACTTAATGGCAGAAAGCAAAGAGGGACTAACGAGCCTCTTGATGAAGGTGAAAAACGAAAGTGAAAAAGGCGGCTTAAAACTCAACATTCATAAAATGAAGATCATGACATCTGGCCCCAGCACTTCATGGCAAATAAATGAGGGGAAAATGGAAACAGTGACAGATTTTATTTTTCTTGGGCTCCAGAATCACTCTGGGCAGTGACTGTAGCCATGAAGTTAGATGTTTGCTTCTTGGAAGAAGAGCTATGACCAACCTAGACAGCATATTAAAAAGCAGAGACATCACTTTGCAGACAAGGTCCATATAGTCAAAACTCTGGTTTTCCTAGTAGTCATGTACGAATGTGAGAGTTGGACCATAAAGAAAGCTGAGCACCGAAGAATTGATGCTTTTGAACTGTGGTGTTGGAGAAGACTCTTGAGAGTCCCTTGGACAGCAGGGCGATCAAACCAGTCCATCCTAAAGAAAATCAACCCTGAATGTTCATTGGAAGGACTGATGCTGAAGCTGAAGTTCCAATACTTTGGCCACCTGATGTGAAGAGCCGACTGCTTGGAAAAGCAACGTGCCTTGAGTACAGTAGACGGTGCTCTATGAACACCGCGGTGGAGGTACCTTTCTGAGCCATAGCTCCTCCCAGGTGCAAGCCTAGAGTGGGAGTGCTGCTTCATATGGAAGCTCTACTTTCAGTTTTTCAGGAGCCTCCACACTGTTTTCCATAGTTGTCGGTGTTTAGTCACCAAGTCGTGTCTCTTGTAGCCCCTCAGGCTCCTCCGTCCATGGGACTGTCCAGGCAAGAACACTGGAGTGGGTTGCCATTTCCTTCTCCAGGGGATCTTCCTGACCCAGGGATGGAACCTGCGCCTCTGTGCCTCCTGCCCTGGAGGCGGGCTCTTTACCTTTGAGCCGCCAGTTTCCCCGTAGTGGCCACACCAGTTTGCATTCCCAGCAACAGTGCAGGGGTCACCCAGTTTGTTTTAACCAAAGGTTCACGTCCTGGTCGGGGTGCAGGGTGGGAGGAGGTTGTCAGGGGATCTGGTATAGGGCCACAGTTTCTCAAGGAGATTTCTTTCTTTCTTTATTCTGTTCAGTAAGTTCTCTCTGCTGTTATGGGGCAGAGGATTTTGTATGTCTTTTTGCCCTTACCTGAAGGGTACAGTGATCTATCAAGGACCCAGATCTTTATTCTCAATGTGGAGATCTTTTCTAAGTCTTCATACTTGGAGTGGACTCTGGGCTGTGGCCTCTTTCTCCTGCCCTACGTTTAGGCTGGGAATCAGATTCCAGCTAGACAACATTGGCCTTGTTGTGTTGCACAGAAGCGCAGATATGCTTCTGACCAAGTGCTTTTATTTCCTTTGGGTATATTCCTAGAGGTGGAAAAGGCCTTGAGGAGAAGCAGCTGTGTTGGTCTTTGGCATCTCATTGATAGATTTTTAGATTAGGCTTTTGTGTAAAAATTGATCTAGGAGCTTCAGTTGACTCTTCAGCTCTTCTGTGTTTTTGAAGTGGTTTTTTTAATGTAGCATTTTTCTTTGTTTTCAGAGAAGGTTTGATTCAAATAGCCCCGTTAACAATTACAGAACCGTCTCTATTTTCTTCTCTTCTGCCTTGCTTTCTGTAGTCCTCGTACGTACAGACACTCAGTGTTTCTTAGAATGTGCCATATGAAGTTTTTTTCTTTTATTAGGATCTCCCTTTTCTAGCTTTCTCAGCAATTTGGGAGTCTCACTATTTTTTTCTCCATGTAGATTCATATTTTTTTCCATTTCCTCACACTAACTTCAGTGGTATTTTGGAAAGAGAAGAAATAAATGCCTGTTTTCTATCTACCATGTTTTATCAGAAGTCCAGTCTAAGTATTAAAACCAGTACCATAAAAATATTCCATATGTGACTATATGTACATCTAGGAGTGAACTATTACCATATTGCTATATGCACACTTTTCTTTTACTATATCACTTTATCTTGTGGATTATATTTACTGGTATGCTTCTTTTATCTCTTTATTTGTGAATTTCTAAAAGTGGGGGTTATGATGCCTTCATTCTCTATTTTACAGTGCCTGACATAACAGTCTATCAGATACTGTGATTTCAGTAAGATGTTTGTGAATAAAAGACAATACCCATGTTTGCAGTGTTTTTTAGCTGATGCCAATCGGGTGCTAATAAACCCTCCTGAGTAGACCCATTTCTCCTCACCCTAAAAGTGCAGCACACTTACAATGAATAGGGTGGTAACCGCGTGGCACTCACTAACTTCTCCAGAATAGCCGCACAAGAAGTCTCGATCTATAAGGAAACCAATGATGAGGAGGATGATTCCAGCTGCCGCTGCCACAGCGCTCAGCGAGTTCATTATTCGGCTCAGCGTCACCTGAAAGAGAGTGAGGCCGGGATGCGGTGACAGCCCAGTGCAGCGCACGGACAGAGCCATGGACACGGCAGAACAGGCTGTTCTCACAGCCTTGAGATGCCCCAGAGCGGCTCAGGCGCCTTCACATGACCTCTGTGGGCTTCAGGTCCTCGTCCACAGAAAGGAGGGGATCCAGAGAACTGGGCATAACCCTTCCATCCCCCCAAAGCCGTACCTAAGTTGCCCCCCTTTTAATCGCCGGAAGCAGCACACAGCAGACAAAAGAGGAGTTAACAGTTAGGGGGCAGCCACATCACCTTGCCTTTGATGCTCTAGTAAAAGTCGTGGCCTGTCGACATTTTCATTTTATGATTGTTTAATGAAACCTTGTATTTCTTTGTAATTTTTATTTTCTTCTAGAACTACAAGCCCCCAGGTGATGTCCTTTGCTGAAAATAATTGATTGGCCTATGAATTAGTATCGCATGCCTTTGCTTCTTTGGGAAAAGTGAAAATACTCTATAACTTACTTGTAAATTAAAAGTTTGCATTCATTAACACGGTTATTTATTGTGAGATTCTGCTTACAAGGTTGAATTACAGAAAATGGATGAGGAAGTTACCAGAACATTGAAGCCCGTCCTCCCCATATGACTGAGTAACGTGGGCAAGTCATTTATTAAGCCTCGGCGTCTAAGAATTCAACTAGGTGCCCTGAAAATGGCACTGGTGTTCTGTGATTCTGTGAAAAAGGGGGTAAACGCCATTGACCGGTGTCAGGACTTGGCAGTTTGTGGAGTTATAGTGGCTTAATGATTTTCCAAATTCGTTTTCAAGGCTGGAATGATTTGTTTAACGTTAAAATTCTTTAGAAAAGGGGATGTATAACTCACCAGAGTTTCTGTGGTTTTTCTTTCCAGTGCAACTAGAAAGGCTCCAGAATTAACAAACTGTTAAAAAGAATACGTATCTTAGTGACGGACACGTTGAACCGACTTAAAGAATTCTCGTGGTTAACAGACCGCTGTCCCTTTCCTTTGCATCCCTCCTTCCTAGTTCACACAGTCCCCAAGGCAGTGAGAGGCGCTGATGCCTTAATGATTGTCCTAAGTGTATAGTGGGGGAAATCCGGGACTAGAAATTTGCTTTGGTCCTGCCTATTTGAACATGAGGAGTTTTCAACCTTACTGGGCTCTTTTGTTTTCTCATCTGTCTTCCTTTCGTAGCTGTTGTGGACTCAGCTCTGACGCCACGAGAGCCTGGTGTCCCATCGGTTTACAGCCAGTGAGACTGGACTCCACCATTCTTACAAGAAGCCTCCTTCAGAACCGTTTGCAGTCCAGTGTGTTCTCTTGGATGAGAACATAGATGGAGGTGCAGCTAATATGCTGGAAATTCTGGAAAAATCCTGGCAGTTTCCATGGAGGTGAGCCATGCTGTGTATTGTTATCCTCTGGTGGAAACTTCCAGTCTGATTACAGTGTATCTGTTTTAAATTTCTAGTCATGTGGACTGGAGTCTTCAGCTCCATCCTGCCACTCTCGCTGTCTGGGCTGGACTGGGTTCTCAGAAGAGAAGATGTCCAAGATGCCCTCCCGTACCTTAAGCCTTTGCCTGTGATCCTCCCTTGGTATGCAGCAAGACAGCACTGCCTCTAACGCCCGACCGCCCCCACTCCTTTCCTTCCCGCCAGGTGAACCACTCATCCTTTGACTGTCAGTCAAGCTGCAGATGTCTCTGGAGAACCTGCCCTCTGTTCTGCAGAGTCAGCTTGTCTGTGGAGAAGGCAATGGCACCCCCACTCCAGTACTCCTGCCTGGAAAATCCCATGGACGGAGGAGCCTGGTGGGCTGCAGTCTGTGGGGTCACTAAGAGTCGGATACAACTGAGCGACTTCACTTTCACTTTTCACTTTCCTGCACTGGAGAAGGAAATGGCAACCCGCTCCAGTGTTCTTGCCTGGAGAATCCCAGGGACGGGGGAGCCTGGTGGGCTGCCGTCTGTGGGGTTGCACAGGGTCGGATGTGACTGAAGCGACTCAGCAGCAGCACAGCAGCACCTTGTGTGTCCTTTATCATCACCCATCACACCAGACGATAATTCTCCGACACTTGACTCAGCTGCCTGCCAAGGCAGGAGACGCAGGAGACCCAGGTTCAATTCCTGGGCAGGGACGATTCCCTGGAGAAGGAAATGGCAGCCCCACTCCAGTGTTCTAACCTGGCGGGCTAGAGTCCATGGCGTCGCAAAGAGCTGGACACGTCTGAGCGACTGACACTAACTATGCAGCTGAGACCTTGAGACCGGGGACTGCCGTTTCTCAGAATGCCCAGACACTGCCAGTTTTCTGGTACTAGAATAGGTGCTAAAACAATGCTTATTGAATGTGATTAAATGCTTCTGTGCAGCTCAAAGGCACATCTGAGAAATCCTAGCTGCTTCTCCACTTCTCTAAAGAGGAAATTGATCTTTCCTCTCTGCTTATATAAGCACTTTTTGTGGCTCTGTGATATCTATCGACCAGTTTGAAATGACTTGTTTGCATGTTTTCTCTCTTGCTGGATGTGAGAGCCCTCTGAGGGAAGGGCTCACGCATTATTCTTTTTCTTTGCCCCTCTCCCCCACTCAGATGTATTGAGATATAATGGAAGTATAGCACTGCATCAGTTTAGGGTATCCAACTTAATGATTTGACTTACGTGTATCATGAGAAGATTACCCCATACATTTAGTTACCATCCACTCATAGTCTCGTATAAGTATCAAATAAAGGAAAAGAGAAAGGAAGAAGTTTCCTTGTGATGAGAACTCTTAGGATCCACCCTCTTAAAGTTTTTCCCATGTATCACATGGCGGTGTTAACTGTGGTCATAATGTTGTGCACTGCATTTCTGGCAGTTACGTATCTCACACTGGAAGTGTGTGCCTTTAGAGCAGATTCACTCAGCTCCCTGCTCACCTCTGCCCATCCCCCTGGCCTCTTTCCTGGAGTCCACATGTAAGCAAGACCATCTGGTACTTGTGTTTCTCTGTCTGACGTTTCAGTTGGCATAATGCCCTCGAAGTCCATTCGTGTTGTCACAGGTGGCAGAATATCCTCATTGTCTTACGAACAAGACTGAGTGGTGTTTCGCTGTGTGTGCTGTGCCACCGCCTCTTCATCCGTCCGTTGCTGGACGTCTAGGTCGCACCATGCCTTGCCTGTTGTAATCATCGCTGTGAACACAGAAGCGTAGAGATGCTTCTGACCGAGTGCTGTTGCTCCCTTCGGGTATATTCCTGGAGGTGGGATTTCAGGGTCATAAATCTATTTTTAATAACTTTTTGTGAAACCTCTATGCTGTTTTCCTTAGTGAAACTGAAGTTGCTTAGTTGTGCCCAACTTGTTGTGACCCTATGGACTGTAGCCCTCCAGGCTCCTCCGTCCATGGGATTTTCCAGGCAAGAATACTGAAATGGGTTGCCATTTCCTACACCAGGGTCTTCCATATCTGACTTGTAATAGTAATTCATTTTGAATGGATGAGTGGACGAATGGTGTCAAGACCCAAGCAAATACTCCCAAAGGAACCTCAAGACCAATGATGGAATACGAGTAACTGACGAGTTAATGGGGAAATCATTTCAACAGAGTTAAATTTGATTTTGATTTTTCAAACCATATCATACAACTCAGCATAGTTCATTTCATTACTAAGAACTCCTTAAAATCCCTGTTGACATGACTTCAAATTGAATCTGACTGACTTATACTCACCAAAACGGAGCTCCAGAATGGATATCCTGAAATAAATATAAAGGGGAACCTTGGGTATGGATCTTCCAAGGTGAAAAGGAGAGCGGTTCCAAAAGAGAAGTTCATCGCCCCAAGCAGGATCTGGACAGCCTGCAAGCAGAGGAGAACGTCCTGGTGAGAAGAGACCGGAGTGGCGGGCTTCCTGGGAGAATTGAGGAGATCTCCTTCTGCTTAAAAGGAAATTACCCCCGTTTTTAAATGAAGGAAGTATGGTAGGCGCTTCTTTATGATGACGGTAGAAGTTTCTACAGATATTTTCTTGATCCCTCTGTCCAGTGATTGATGAGAGGTAAAATGATCGAATTCCCTGCTCCTGAAAATGTAGTCCGTGGATTGGGAACATTAGGATCACCTGGGAATTAGAAATGCAGACTCTCAGGTCATATCCTGTACTTACTAAAAAGACTCTCCAGGTGAGGCTGAGAAGTCTGTCTTAAACTCTCCAAGCATCAGGGAAATGCAAATAAAGACCACAAATAGATATCACTTCACACCTATTAGGATGGCAGTCATAAAAGAGACAAGGGAGCAAACGCTAGAGCGGATGTTGAGAAGAGAGAGCCCTTGTGCACTCCTGGTGCGGCTGTGTCACTGCGCAGACAGTGTGGGGATTCCTCAAACAGTGAGAAACAGTACTGGTATGTGATCCGGCAATTCCACTCCTGGGTATATGTGCAGAGTCACTATCTCGAAGAGCTGTCTATACTCTCAAGTTAATTGCAGCATTATTCACAGTAGGCAACACAGAGAAACACCCTAAAGGTTCACTGGCAGATGCGTGGATAAAGACACACACACACAGGAATATTATTCAATCACAAAAAGAAATCCTGCTCTACAACAACATTGATGGATCTTGTGAGCATTGTGCTAAGTGAAGTAAGTCAAAAGAAAAGGCAAATACCACGTTATGGCCTTTATATGCTGAATCTAAAACCTTCAGACTCGGGGTTTCCCTGGTGGCTCAGTGGTAAAGAATTGGCCTGCCAACGAAGGAGACATGGGTCCGATCCCAGGTCCAGGAAGATCCCACATGCCGAGGACGAAGTGAGCCCGTGCACCACAACTATTGATCCTGTGCTGTAGAGCTGGGAAACCACAGCTACTGAGCCACAGCTGCTGAACCCTGCTCACCACGACCACAGAGCGGCCCCGCTCACCACAGCTGGAGAAAAGCCCACACAGCAGTGAAGACCCAGCACAGCCAAAAATAAATGAAATTATTTTAAAAAAACATCAAACTCACAGGAACGGAGAGTAGTATGGTGATTGCTAGGGACTGGGGGGCAGGGAAATGGGGAGATGTTTGTCAAAGGGAACAGATGTTTGGTTTTATGTTCTGGGGATCCAGAGTCCAGCGTAGTGACCGCAGTTAGCAAGACAGCATTGTGGACCTAAAAGCTGCTGTGAGAGCCAAGCTTTAATGTTCTCGCCACCACTCCCACAATAAAAACAGTAATTGTATGAGGCGAAGGAGTGATAACTAACCTTACTGTATAAACATTTTGCAATACGTATGTGTATCAAATCATCACATTGTACACCTTAAATTTACACAATGTTATATGTCAATTATGTCTCAGTAAAGCTGGGGGAGAAACCTCAAAGGCTTTGTCATATAAGTGATAGAGTCTGAAAAACACCTAATTCTAAATCACCATAGCACAGGGAGCTTAGCTGCTTGGTGATGACCTAGGTGAGTGGAAAAGGAGGAAGACTCAAGAGGGAGGGGATAAACAGATACATATGGCTGATTCACGACTGCAGGAATTAACACATCCTTGTAAAGCAGTTATGCATGCGTGCTTAGTCGCCGAGTCATGTCCCCCTATTTGTGACGTCTGCCTACAATGCAGGAGACCTGGGTTCAATCCCTCGATAGGGACGGTCCCCTGGAGAAGGGAATGGCAACCCACTCCAGTACTCTTGCCTGGAAAATCCCATGGACTGAGAAGCCTGGCAGGCTACAGTCCACGGGGTCGCAAAGAGTCGGACACGACTGAGCGACTGCACTTCCACTTTCATTTGTGACCCATGGACTGCAGCCTGCCAGGTTCCTCTGTCCATGGAATTTTCCAGGCAAGAACATGAGTAAAATGCCATTTCTGCTCCAGGAGGTCAACCCTACCCCCCATGTCTCCTGCATTGGCAGGCGGATTCTTTACCACTGAGTCACCTGGGAAGCTAACTATACTCCAATAAAAAAATAATAAATCACCATACCAGCCTGGCCTCAAGTAGTGGACAGTCAGAAAACCCATCTGCTGATGACCAGTCCTCTGAGCCTGTGGAGGTACCGTCATCTCCCAGGGCCCAGAGCACCCCCATCTTTTCTACATTTTTCTATTTTTTTTCTCCCTGTGCCACATTTGTGATGCCCTACAACACCAAGTACTGTTTTGGTTGGTGAGAATGATGCAGTGATTAGAAGGTGTAATATATGAGTCTGCGTCTTCTGTCTTCATGTATTCCCAGTCCACCTTCTCAGACACTAAGCTCCCCTACTTCCATCAGTTCAGTTAAGTTCAGTCACTCAGTCATGTCCGACTCTTTGCGACCCCATGAATCGCAGCACACCAGGCCTCCCTGTCCATC
>NW_011494757.1:756530-757157 GCF_000754665.1 Bison bison bison | reverse complement strand
TTCCCACAGTTTATTGTGATCCACACAGTCAAAGGCTTTGGCATAGTCAATAAAGCAGAAATAGATGTTTTTCTGGAACTCTCTTGCTTTTTCCATGATCCAGCGGATGTTGGCAATTTGATCTCTGGTTCCTCTGCCTTTTTTAAAACCAGCTTGAACATCTGGAATTTCACGGTTCACGTATTGCTGAAGCCTGGCTTGGAAAATTTTGAGCATTACTTTACTAGCATGTGCTGCTGTTGCTAAGTCGTTTCAGTCGTGTCCGACTCTGTGCAATGCCATAGACGGCAGCCCACCAGGCTCCCCCATCCCTGGGATTCTCCAGGCAAGAACACTGGAGTGGGTTGCCATTTCCTTGTCCAATGCATGAAAGTGAAAAAATAAAGTGAAGTCGTTCAGTCGTGTCCAACTCCTAGCGACCCCATGGACTGCAGTCCACCAGGCCCCTCCGTCCATGGGATTTTCCAGGCAAGAGTCCTGGAGTGGGTTGCCATTGCCTTCTCCATACTAGCATGTGAAATGAGTGCAATTGTGCAGTAGTTTGAGCATTCTTTGGCATTGCCTTTCTTTGGGACTAGAATGAAAACTGACCTTTTCCAGTCCTGTGGCCACTGCTAGTTTTCCAAA
>NW_011494757.1:750799-756430 GCF_000754665.1 Bison bison bison | reverse complement strand
TGCTGAGTTTTCCAAATTTGCTGGCATATTGAGTGCAGCACTTTCACAGCATCATCTTTCAGAATTTGAAATAGCTCAACTGGAATTCCATCACCTCCACTAGCTTTGTTCGTAGTGATGTTTTCTAAGGCCCACTTGACTTCACATTCCAGGATGTCTGGTTCTAGGTCAGTGATCACACCATCGTGATTATCTGGGTTGTGAAGATCTTTTTTTACAGTTCTTCTGTGTATTCTTGCCACCTCTTCTTAATATCTTCTGCTTCTGTTAGGTCCATACCATTTCTGTCCTTTATCGAGCCCATCTTTGCATGAAATGTTCCCTTGGTATCTCTAATTTTCTTGAAGAGATCTCTAGTCTTTCCCATTCTGTTGTTTTCCTCTGTTTCTTTGCACTGATCGCTGAGGAAGGCTGTCTTATCTCTCCTTGCTACTGTTTGGAACTCTGCATTCAGATGCTTATATCTTTCCTTTTCTCCTTTGCTTTTCGCTTCTCTTCTTTTCACAGCTATTTGTAAGGCCTCCTCAGACAGCCATTTTGCTTCTGTGCATTTCTTTTCCACGGGGATGGTCCTGATCCCTGTCTCCTGTACAATGTCACTACTTCCATAGCAAGTACTGTTTATAAAGGTCCATTGTAAACGGTGCCATCTTCCTCACCTCCACACTCACGAGTTGAGCTCTCGTCAAACACCACCGATTGAGTCTCCCACTGCCACCTTGCGTTCCATATGCCAGAACCAAGTTCCCTTTTCTCCCTTTGAGCCTTGTCTTCTTTCTGCCCTCTCTTTCTTTGTTTTTAGCATCATCTTTTTCTGAGGCTTAAAGTCATCTTCTGCTCTTCGAATGTCCCTTGACCTCCTGCAATCAGAAAGTAACCAAGCTTTCCTCTTCCCTCTGTTTTCAAAATCATAAATATTTGGCCTTGCTCTTTCCTGTTTTTCTGTCGTCACCAGTGTCGGGGCACCTGTTTCACGCACCCCAAGCCCCTCCCATGTGTCAGTGCGTGAGTGCGAATATTCTCAGCTTTTCTCCATCTGTGGTTGGGAAGTTGATCCCCTTCTCTCTTCCTTCCTTGCCGGGAGGTCTTCCAGCAGGCACACATCGTCTTCTGCTTCTCAAGGCCTAAATGTTCTCGGGCAGTCACTGCTCCTGCAGTGGGAAAGCTTGATATCTGGGGAGTAAGTTCAGCTCAGTGGCTGCTACTGTTCATCTAAACGATTTAAATTGTTTTCTCACTGGCCTTTCTGTACGAGCATCCATTTTCCCTGTTTGACAGTGTAAAAGAGAAGCCCAATCCCATTACTTTCCTCAGTATTGTTTGAAACACAGCGGTCATCAAATTCATTCAGAGAAGTGTTGAAAATGGTCTCCGGCCCCCATCCCCTCAAAATTGTAATTAGGTAGTTCTAGAACAAGGTCTGGAGATTTGGTGTGTATTTTATAAAGCTCCTTAGATAATTTTATTGATTTTACAGACTGGAAAATATTAATACTTATCTATGTTATAAAATCTGAGTAAGGATGGTTTACAGGGTTCCTGGAAATTAGGTCTCCAAATTGCTTTCCTGGTTACTTCTCCTCACCACTTAGTATCTATTTTTTTGTACTTTTTAACACCATGGTAAAATGTACATATAAAATTTACCATATTTACCATCTTATTTAAAATAGTAAGCTTTATTTTTAAAAGTAGTTTTAGAGTCACAGAAACATTGAGTGGAAAATGGAGAGAGTTTCCATATATCGCCCTATCCCCTTCCTTCGCCTCCTACCCGAACATGAACATCTCCCACCGGATGGTGCTTTTGTTAACACTGATGAGCCAACTTCGACACACGACTGTCAGCCAGAGATCATAGTTTACACTTTCAGTCTCTGTGTTGTGTTCCAGGGCTTTGGGGAAATGTACAACGTCACGTACCCATCCTTTACTATGGTACACAATAGTTTTTCCTGCCCTAAAAGTCCCCCACCCCCACCGCTCATCCTGCCCTCCCCTCCTCACCTCCTGGCAGCCGCTGATGGCTTCGTCTCTGTAATTTTGCTTTTCCGGGATGTCGTATAGTTGGCATCATGTGATGGTTGGTGGCCTCCGCAAGCCGGCTTCCTTCGCTCAGCAGTGTGTGCTTTAGGGCCTCCTTGTCCCTTCGTGGACTGATGGCTCGTTGCTTTTTACTGCTGAATAATATTCCATTGTGTGGCTGTACCACACTTTACTTATCCATCCTGGTTGTTTCTTATTTTGTCCTTTTTCAGTCCTCTCACATCTTTCAAGCCTAGCTTTTTTCTCCCAGCTCTCCTTTGCCATCCATGATAGCTGTGCCACTGTGAACTTTTGTCCATTATGCTTTCTTCATCTAGAATATTCTACCTCCCTCCTCTCTGCTTTCTAAAATTGCATCACTTCTTCAGTGTTCAGATTTGCCATGATGTTGTCTCATCCCCTCTGGGTTCTTCTGCCCCACCACCAACACCATTTATGAGTTTTAGTAAATGCTACATTGAAATGCAGTTATTAACATTTTCATTCTATTAGTTTTAAATTATTTATTTTCTCTCCTCAGTGAGAGAAACTAGATTGTGTTTGTTTTTATAGGCCCCATAATGTTAAACATAGTTTCCTGCATGTAGTTTAATAATGTGTATTTCAAAAATAATTTTCACTCTTCAGCAGAAGTTTGGATGTCATTATATTTGAATAGGTGCTAATGCAGTTTAGACTGATGGCCCCATTCCTCATGTCAGTGGACCATATTTATGTACTAATCTCTTTATTTTTCCTGAAAAAAAAATATTGATTTATTTCTATTCTTAGAGGTCTGGGTATTGAAAGGATATTTTCTAAGATTTGGGCGATATTATAGCTTCAAACGGCTTCCCTAGTGGTTCAGACAGTAAAGAATCTGCCTGCAGTGCAGGAGACCTGGGTTAAATCCCTAGATAGGGAAGATCTCCTGAAGAAGGGAATGGCCACTCCAGTACTCCTTCCCAGAGAATTCCATGGACAGAGGAGGCTGGTGGGCCATAGTCTATGGAGTCGCAAAGAGTCGGACACAACTGAGCTCCTAACACTTTCACTTTCATAGCCTCAAACATATCTGAATCCCCACATTGTCTGAAAAGAAGATTGCTAAATAATTGATAATTAATGTTGATGAAGTGGATAGATGGATGGATAGATGAAGACTTACAGTATTAGGGAGATTTTCTGCAAAAGCTTCCACATACATGAATGCCGTATCATTGTTGTCAGACTGAATTTTGACTTTCCATTGGGAAAATATGAAACTGTAGAACTGAACAACCTGGGATATAGAATTTAGTGTGTTGACTTCTATTCAATTTTCTCCTTCCTTTCTTTTTTCTGAACTTGACTGGAAAAAAATCGTACAGGTAGTCAGTTTGGGGATTTTTACTATGTGACTTTTAAGAGTCCAGGGATCTTGGCTTATTCGTTTAATGTTTTCCTTTCCATAGCATCTTACACAGGATTGATATAGAAGTGGTAACATCTCCTGAATTTACGAGCATAAACTTTGGAGCTGGCTCCTACCTTGAAACATGGTGTCACCAACCATAAAGAAAACAAAAAGACAGCCCAGAGAACGGGAGAAAATATTTGCAAATGATGCAGCTAACAAAGGCTTAATTTTCAAAACATACAAATAGCCCACACAACTCAACAAAAAAACAAACAGCCCAATCAAAAAATGTATAGACTATAAATAGGTATTTCTCCAAAGAAGACATACAGATGGTCAACAGGCACGTGAAAAGATGCTCAACATTACTAATTATTAAGAAGTGAAAAGCTACAAGGAGGTGCCACCTCACACTGGTCACAATGAGCATCACTAAAAATATATACAAAAATAAATGCTGGAGAGGCTGTGGATACAAGGAAACCTTCCTACACTGTTGATGGGAGTGGAAAACTGGAGGTTCCTTAAAAAGCTAAAAATGGTATTGTCATATGATCCAGAAATCTAATTCGTGAGCATATATCCATACAAAACTATAATCCAAAAAGATACATGCACTGCAATGTTCATGAAAAGTGAAAGGTGCTCAGTCATGTCTGACTCTTTTCAACTCCATGGACTATACACTCCGTGGGATTCTCCAGGCCAGAAGACTGGAGTGGGTAGCCATTCCTTTCTCCAGGGGATCTTCCCAACCCAGGGATTGAACCCAGGTCTCCCACATTGCAGGCGGATTCTTTACCAGCTGAGCCATAAGGGAAGCCCAAGAACACTGGAATGAGTAGCCTATCCCTTTTCTAGTGGAGCTTCCCAACTCAGGAATCAGATGGGATCTCCTGCATTGCAGGCAGATTCTTTACCAGCTGAGATACAAGGGAAGCCCTTGCAATGTTCATAGCAGCACTGTTTTCAGTAGGCAAGACAGAAGCAACCTAAATGTTTTATCAACAGATAAATAGAGAAGATATAGGTCTTCCCTTGTAACTCAGTAGCACAACTTTGTAAATAAACTACACTTCAATAAAATAAATTTAATAAACATCATTCTACCGTATATATATATATATATATATATTTTTTTTTTTCCCCCTTCTCTTCTTACCCACTGTCTTAGTTCAGGCTTCTTTAACAAAGTACCATGGACTGAGTGGCTTACAAACAGCAGAAATGTATTTCTCATAGTTCTGAAGACCCAAAGTCTGAGGTCAGATTCCCGGCATGGTTGGGTTCTGAAGGAGGTCCTCTGCCAGGTTGCAGAGTGCTGTTGTTGAAAGAAAGCTAGCTAGCTTTCTGGCCTCTCCTTACAAGGGCTCTAATCCCCCATTCATGCAGGCTCCACCATCAGAAACATATGACCTCCCGAAAACCCCATCTCCAAATACCATCACATTAAGCTTAGGATTTCAGATACAAATTGGGGGCTAACAAACATTAAGCCTCTAACATACCCTCTGTAGGATTTACATGGGGGAAAATCTTACTCACCCCTAAGATTTTCATTCTTGTAGCAAGTAATTTTGGAAAGGGCATGCTAGAGTCATAGGTTGTGCCTGTAATATCCCCTGACTGAAATTCAGGCATAGTGATGTCTGGAGGAAATACTAGAAACACAGGACTGTGTGCAGCTCTTGAATCCATGATGGTGTAGTTGAGATTTTGAAGTGAAACAAAGAAAATGGTTCAGTTGATGCTTCAGCCTAGATCATGTTCTTCTGTACCAAGGCTGTCTGGAGCACTGCCATTGTGCTTTGTCTTGGAATTATAGAACCGCTGAGTCATAGTCATGGAATCTCAGGACTGGTCACGATCTCAAGAAAGTTAGTGAGTAAAAGGCCCAGATCTGGGTTCAGAGGATCTGACCAGTAGACCCGATTCAGTCAGGAACTCGCTGTGATCTTGGGCAAGTCATAGCCCCCTCCTGGTTTAAGCCTCCTTATCTGCACCTATTAGGTTGGACTAAGTGGTCTATAAAGACATTTCAGTTCTCAAATAAATGAGTTTTATGGCCATTTATTCTAGTTCTCTATCTTCAGACAGGCGGAAAACAAAGCCTCTCAGGCCACGGAATTAATCGGCTGCATCCTGAAGCAGACATTGTGTCTGTCTAGCCTGTCACTCTTGTTTTTTGCCAGCTGACTTTATTAGCT
>NW_011494757.1:744235-750699 GCF_000754665.1 Bison bison bison | reverse complement strand
CAGTTGCTCAGTTGCGTCTGACTCATTGGGACCCCATAGACTGCAGCACACCAGGCTTCCTTGTCTATCACTAACTCCCAGAGCTTGCTCAAACTCCTGTCCATCAAGTCAGTGATGCCATCCAACCATCTCATCCTCTGTTGTCCCCTTCTCCTCCTGCGCTCAATCTTTCCCAGCATCAGGGTCTTTTCCAATGAGTCAGTTATTCCCATGAGGTGGCCAAAGTATTGGAGTTTCAGCTTCATCATCAGTCCTTCCAATGAATAGTCAGGATTGATTTCCTTTAGGATTGACTGCTTTGATCTCTCTGCAGTCCAAGAGACTGTCAAGAGTCTTCTCCAACACCACAGTTCAAAAGCATCAATTCTTCGGCACTCAGCTCTCTTTATGGTCCAACTCTTGGCATCTGTACATGACTACTGGAAAAACCATAGCTTTGACTAGACAGACCTTTATTAGCTTCGCTGTGAACAACCCGCTTTAAGACTCAGTGGCTTCAAACAGCAATTTGATATTGCTCACAGTTCTTTGGGTTCTGTTGGGTGAGTCTACTGGTCTGGTCCAGCTCAGCTCTTCTCTATCAGGCTTTCTCATGCATCTGTGGTTAGCTAGTGGAGAGACCATCGCTAGATGATTTAGTATGACTTCCGTCACATATCTGGGCTTCCCAGGTGGCTCTTGTGGTAAGGAACCCACCTGCCAGTTCAGGAAACAAAAGAGATGCTGGTTCAATTCCTGGGTTGGCAAGGTCCCCTGGAGGAGGGCATGACAATCCACTCCAGTATTCTTGCCTGGAGAATCCCTTGGACAGAGAAGCCTGGCAGACTACGGTCCATGGGGTCACGAAGAGTCAGACACAACTGAAGTGACTTAGCGCACATGCACGAGTCACATATCTGGCAGTTGGTGGACTCTTGCGTCTCAAATGGTTTTCAAAAGTCTCCTGAATCACGTGTGCTAATGTCCCATTGATCACTGCCATGGACAAACCAGATTCAAGGGACAGAAAAATGGACTCCCGTATCTTCAGAGAAGGAGCTGCTCTCAGTGCATGCATGAAGGGGAGGGAAGAACTGTGTTTTTTATACATTCTGTGTTGGCATCCTCTGTTTATATCAGGTCTGCCTACTTTGAAAATGCTGCTATGGCAGTGTCTAGCCATTTGCCAGCTAGAACTCCTTAAACTTCCTTTCTCTGAATTTACCTTTTTTCATTCAATTTTCTGTGGACATAGAATCCTAATGGAGATCTTCCTCTATGAAAATCCTTTGATGCTGAGTTAGTGTTCTCGAAAGTAAGCAAACTCTATTCCAGATACTTTATAATGTACCATTTCATCCTCATCACTCAAGTTTTAGCTTTCCTCTGGACCTTTTCCAGTTTCTCTTTCTCCCCTACCCGCTTCTCTAAGCATGATGATTGGAACATTGTAGTAATAGCTATCTAAATTGCGGAAGCTGAGTTTTAGTATGCTTTAATTCATGCAAGTTAATTCTGGAGATATATTGAGTGGAAAACTCAATCCTTAGAGCATAGAAATTTAGAATTAATTCCAGGCCCTTTTAGTACTAGTTATGGAGTCTTGGCCAAGTGGTATTAACTTACATATTCATATTAACGCACATGTTCATTAAAATATTTCATTCCTTGTTAAAAATGGGAATACTAATTGTTGCCTTGATAGCTCAGCTGGTAAAGAATCTGCCTGCAATGCAGGAGACCCTGATTCGATATTAAGTGGCTGGTGGCTCAGACAGTAAAGAATCTGCCCGCAGTGCGGGAGACCTGAGTTTGATCCCTGGGTTGGGAAGATCCCCTGGAGAAGGGAAAGGCTCCCCACTCCAGTATTCTGTCCTGGAGAATTCCATCGACTGTATAGTCCATGGAGTCGCAAAAAGTCAGACACAACTGAGCGACTTTCACTCTCAGGATAATAGAGAATGAACTATAAAGTATCTGGCATGCAGTGGGTGTTATATAAATTGTAATAAAAACAATAGCAGTAAATGTTGTTTCTGTTATTATTACCACTTTACTCATGGTGGCCAGATGCTTGGTTTTATGTTACATTTGCTTTCTTTCCAAAGTTAAGTCTGCTTTATTCATCAGCCAAATGTCCTATGTGTTTTTATAAGAACATTGGATTTGTCACACGGAATTAGTCCAGAAGTGGCTTTTTTTTTTTTCATTTCTAGTTTAGAAGTTACTTTTCTGAATGTTTAAAGCTTGATTGTCTTCTCACTTCCAGTATTGCTACTGTAAAGTGCTTTAAAATAACTCTTCTGTTGGTTTCAATATCTGGGTTGTTTGTAGATTGGCTTGTAGATTGGCTTCTGTGAGGCAGGGCCAGGTTAGGCAGGGGTTGGACAGAGAGCAAGAGAGCAGCTGTCTTATGAGATCTGACCATTCAGGAATTAACATAGACAAAAATTATTGATGAGTTTGCAGAGAGTTCCAGACTCTAATCCATCCTACTTGATAATAGCTTGGATAGCCTCTTCTTGCAGAGAAGGCACTGGCACCCCACTCCAGTACTCTTGCCTGGAAAATCCCATGGATGGAGGAGCCTGGTAGGCTGTAGTTCATGGGGTCGCTAAGAGTTGGACACGACTGAATGACTTCACTTTCACTTTTCACTTTCATGCATTGGAGAAGGAAATGGCAACCCACTCCAGTGTTCTTGCCTGGAGAATCCCAGGGACCAGGGAGCCTGGTGGGCTGCTGTCTATGGGGTCGCATGGAATCGGACACAACTGAAGTGACTTAGCAGCAGCAGCAGCAGTCTCTTCTTGACCAGGTAATTTCTTTCCCTTAAGCTGGCCTGTTCTTTTTGCCCCTGCGCCTAGTCTTAGGATTTGCCTCCAAGAATTGCTGTTACTGGCTATTCAAAAAGGAAGTAGAGAATAAATATTGATAGATCTCTTGAAAATAGAAATGAAAGTCAGAAAGAAAACCTCAGTAGACAGTTTTGATAAGAAGTAGAGAAAATTAACCATAATGCAGAAAAGAAGAGCAATAAAACAGAAAATAGAAGAAAGAATAGGATAAGGAAGAAAGTAGGATAATAATAAGTCTAATTCAGGAGTTTCAATAGCAGTTACAGAAAGAGAAAAAGAGAAACCAGAGGTATAAAATAATTTAAAAATTTACATTTGAATACCCAGAAAAATTGATGAAAATAGACCCACATAACTAAATTTCAGAACAGTTGCTACAAATGAAACATCCTTGAAGATTCCAAGAGGAAAGAAAAGTCAAGTCACATATAAAAGACTAGAAATATTAGTATTTGGATTTTTCAGTAGCAATACTGGAAATGAGAAGACAATCAGCCTTTAAAAATTCAGAAGAGTAATTGTTCTAAACTAGAATTTTACATGCAACCAAACCATCCAACTATTGAGAGCATATAAATTACAACATTTTCAGACAGGCACAGTCCCAAATTTTATCACCCATGTGCTGTTTCTGAAAAGGCAGTGGGTGAAATGAAAGCGTGTTCATTAGTTATTAAGGAAAAGGTAAATTAAACCTACAGTGAGATATAACTGCAAATTTAGCGGAATGGTTAAAAGAGAAAAGTGATAATTGCAGAGACGATTGTGATAATTGTGAGGATGGAGAGAAATAGGACCTCTCATACACTGCTGGGGGGAATGTAAAAATGTAAAGCCACTCTCGAAAAGAGTTTGGAAGGGTCTCACAAAACTTCACACACACTTACCATGCAACCCAGAAACTGCACTCCTGTGCATCTACCCCAGAGAAATGAAACTGTTTTCACACAGAAACCGGCACGTGGATGTTTCTCACAGCTTTATGCATAAGAGAAAACTATATTAAACACCCAAATGTCCTTCAGCAGATGAATGGTTAAACGAAATCTGGTACAAGCCTACAACCATACATAGAATGCTGCCCAGCAATGAAAGAGAATGAACTATGAACAAAGCTAGTGGAGGTGAAGGAATTCACGCTGAGCTCTTTCAAATCCTGAAAGATGATGCTGTGAGAGTGCTGCACTCAGTATGCCAGCAAATTTGGAAAACTCAGCAGTGGCCACAGGACTGGAAAAGGCCAGTTTTCATTCCAGTCCCAAGGAAGGACAATGCCAAAGAATGCTCAAACTCCCACACAGTTGCACTCATTTCACACGCTAGCAAGGTAATGCTCAAAATCCTGCAAGCGAGGCTTCAACAGTACATGAATCGAAAATTTCCAGATGCACAAGCTGGATTTAGAAGGGGCAAAGGAACCAGAGATCGAATTGCCAACAAATGTTGGATCATAGAAAAATCAAGAGAATTCCAGAAAAACATCTACCTCATCTTCATTGACTATGCTATAAAGACTTTGACTGTGTGGATCACAACAAACTGTGGAAAATTCTTCAAGAGATGGGAATACCAGACCATCTGACCTGCCTCCTGAGAACACTGTATCCAGGTCAAGAAGCAACAGTTAGAACCAGACATAGAACAACAGACTGGCTGAAAATTGGGAAAGGAGTACTTCAAGGCTGTGTATTGTCACCCTGCTTATTTAACCTATATGCAGAGTACATCAGGGGAAATGCCAGGCTGGATGAAGCACAGCTGGAATCAAGATTGCTGGGAGAAATACAATAACCTCAGATATGCAGATGATACCATCCTAGTGGCAGAAAGCAAAGAGAAACTAAAGAGCCTCTTGATGAAGATGAAAGAGAAGAAATGGCTTAAAATTCAGCATTCAAAAAACTAAGGTCATGGCATCCAGTCCCATAACTTCATGGCAAATAGATGAGAAATAATGGAAACAGTGAGAGACTTTATTTTCTTGGGCTCCAAAATCACTGCAGATGGTGACTGCAGCCATGAAATGAAAAGAAGCTTGCTCCTTGGAAGAAAAGCTATGACCAACTTAGACAGCATATTAAAAAGCAGAGACATTACTTTGCCAACAAAGGTCCATCTAGTCAAAGCTATGGTTTTTCCAGTAGTCATGTGTAGATGTGAGAGTTGGACTATAAAGAAAGCTGAGCACAGAATTGATGCTTTTGAACTGTGGTGTTGGAGAAGACTCCTGAGAGCTCCTTGGAGTGCAAGGAGATCCAACCACTCCATCCTAAAGGAGATCAGTCCTGAATATTCGTTGGAAGGACTGATGCTGAAGCTGAAGCTTCTATACTTTGGCCACCTGATGTGAAGAACTGACTCGTTGGAAAAGCCCCTGATGCTGGGGAAGATTGAAGGTGGGAGGAGAAGGGGAGGACAGAAGATGAGATGGTTGGATGGCATCACCTACATGATGGACATGAGTTTGAGTAAGCTCTGGGAGTTGGTGATGGACGGGAGGCCTGGCGTGCTGCAGTCCATGGGGTCGAAAAGAGTCAGACATGACTGAGTGACTGAACTGAACTGAACTACAACTCAACACTCCCACACACACGGGTGAGTGCGGGATAAAAGATGACAAGAACTGAATAGTTCAAGTAAGTGCAGTGAACCAGTGTCGGCTTCCTGGGTTTGATCTCGCGTCTCATCCACCGAAGATGCAACCAAGTGCGTGATACAAGTGAGCGGCATGTCACACTCTTGTCTTTGCAGCTTCAAAGAATTTTGAATGAGTCTATGATTACTTTAAAATGTAAAAAAAGAAAAACATCGCAGAGCTTGAATTGTAAAAAATGCATACTGAAGTATGAAATGTAGTAAAGTATGTGTGTGTATTCATTTTTGTTTCTGTGTTACAAAGTCATCCAGAAAAAAATGTTGTCATAACAGGAAAATCAATAAATATGTTATATATGGAGAAAGGGGGGGAAAGTTACTGGAATATGTGATTTTGTTTCTTGTTTTTGCTTTCTTAACAAAGGAGGACAGCAAGAGAGAGAAAGAAATGAGATATGAAGTGAAAGAGGGTCATGGAAAAAATCCCAGGACGGTGACAAAGCAATCCTGAGATGACAGCTGGGTGCCAGCGACGGAGCGTGAGTGGCCCGAACATCCCCAGTAGAAATGTTTTCAAAATGATGAAACTGATACAATTTGTAATATGAATCATTGTGTTAAGAGGACTTAGAAAAACTAGTGGAGAGTTTTGGGTTGAAAAGCAAGAAGAAAAAGAAAAACCATAATTCCAGGGGAAAAAAATCACTGTTCAAATTTTAAAAATTGTAAATAGTTCAGCTCTGATGGCATGTATTGTCATAAAGATGTAAACAGTATGTCTCTCTGACCAAAACCGCGAGCTTTTTAGAGAGCCCGGGGGGTGGAGATGTTCATGTACATATTGGTTGGGGTTTGGAAAAAAGTTAAATCTTGATCTTCCATTGTGAGAAGACCAGTGTTTCTCCACTTTTTCACATCAAGGTATTCATAGAACATGATATTTTTCTGGTTCAGGCTGAAGAATCCCAGGGACGGGGGAGCCTGATGGGCTGCCGTCTACGGGGTCGCACAGAGTCGGACACGACTGAAGTG
>NW_011494757.1:739589-742556 GCF_000754665.1 Bison bison bison | reverse complement strand
AGAAAACCCTTGGATTGCCTTTAAGCAAATCATAAATGCTCTGGTTCCCTCCCTCCTTCCGCACCTTGTCTTTATAAACAGCTGCTTCACACAGCGACACTCCTTTATTGGCTCCTACACGCACTGGTTCTGTCAACAGCACACCCAGATTCACTGCTGGGCTGGTGTCAGTATCTCAGAAAGGGGAAGCAAGGGGAGCACTTGGCCTCTCCAGCAGCTGGCAAGAGAGGGAGCATGCCCTTTCCCAGGTGGATTTTCATCTTGCTTTTACCCTGAGATTCTTCAGCAGCAGCCCAGCCTGCCCAGTCCCCAGTGGGTTGGCAGGGAGAGGAAGAGCTGGCATTTCTCTGGGTGACCAATGGCAACTCTCCACCCTCCACCTGCCCAAGGACTGGGTTGAATTAGAAAAATTCCAGGTTTTTTTTTTTTTTGTATCGATGTAGAAACTCTGTTTTCTCCCTAAGACACTATTTTTGCAGCTGTTTGAAGTTCGTATATTTTTCTCTACTGCAGAGCTTACACAAAATTAAAGAAGAATGTTAATGTTCAATTTTTATTATCCTGTATTTAAAGTTTTTTGTTTTTTTTTTTTGCAGATCTATTTGCTAATGGACCAAAAAAAATTAGTATTCCCAACCAAAAAAAAGCACACAGCCAGTCTCTCCAGCTCTGTGTATCACTGCCCTACTGCATGTAATTTCACTCGCCTCTCGGTGAAGGCTCCAAGCTCATGTTTATGTTTTTACACATAATTTATTGAATCCCTACTAGAAGGATCCTTTGTGCAGAGTCCTGTAGAAGACATAGATACAGCACAATCTTGGGGTATTCATAAGAATACGAGAGAACTATGAGAGTGTCTGTGATTTCAAAAAAGAAGGAAGTTGAAGAGATACTCCTGAAATACTATTTAAACTTCTTGAAATAGAAAAAGGAAAAAAAATGCAGACACCAACAAGGGTGATGTCTTAATTTTTCCCGCTAATAAATATTAGCGGGAAAAATGCTGGTGAATAACCCCAAATGTATCAAACACAGTTTAAGGAGAAAGAAGATTGCAAATGTAATCAGGCTTGGAGGATGGAGGGCAACTGATGGCTTGTGATCACAGTTTCCTTTGACCACTGAGGGTGACACTGTATGTCATGAGTTTATTAAATTAGAAGGGGCGAGCAGAGCCATATGACGGGCAGTAGAGCTTCACGCAATTCATGAGTCTGTCATAATTTCTACTGTGACTTCTGCATCTCTTCCCTTCCCTGCCTCTTACTTCCCTGTCTCTAGGTATGTTTTATTCTCTCTCTCGCTCTCCACCACGTTCTGTACTCACTGCCACATCCTACCTCATTAATTGAACAAAGTCCATATCCTCAACATATATTTAGATTTGGAGCGGGGAGTAAGTTGGGTGATTGGAAACAGCAAAACAGGGTCATGGTGGGATTGATTTTTATTCCTTGCCAACTCTTTCGGTCCTTGAGCCCTTAGGGAGCTGCGTAGACTTCTTCCTGGTTGACTTACTGAGCTCCTGTAATACACAAAGGTGAAGGCAAAACATGTTAGCACCATGGAAGAGTAAGTCCATTAAATATTAAGCTGTAAAAAGAATTAGTGATCATAAACTGAGACACTAACCTTGATAACAGAGTTTAAATGTGAATTATTTCTTCACCCCCAGAAAGTTCTGATATAGTATTAATATTTGTTGTCATTTTATTATAATTAAGGACATGTCCTTTGAGTGTTTTGCTTGCCCTTTGTTTTCCGGTGAGTAAATAAGGTAGTAACCACACCTGCACACAGACGTTGGAGATTGCTTTTCCCTAATTCGGTTCCAAAATCAGGAGAGGTGCAGTGTGGGAGAGCCTGCACGCTAGCCCAAGTCTCCAGATTGCTGTCTTTCTTTTGAGCCACAGGAAGTGGAAGCTAAAGACTGGCCTCCTTTGCGTACAGCGGAGCAAGTTGGTGTGTCTTGCTTCACATCTTGCTCTGAATTTTTATTGGACATATAGGCGTGATATGTGTCTTGTACTGAGCTTTGGTAGGAAGAACAGTTAGAATCTGGTTTTATGTCTTCTAATTGCAGGTCAGTTGGGCTTTGACTTTTTCTGCAACTCGTGTCCTCTGACTTGATGTCCCTGGTTTGCACAGCGTCTGTTTCCATTTCTTGTTTTTGACTTCCTGTGGATTGAAGTTCTTGTACTGAGCTTTGGTAGGAGAAACAGTTAAAATCTGACTTCGCGTCTTCTGATTGCAAGTCACTTGGAGTCTGGCTTTTTCCGCAACTCGTGTCCTCTGACTTGATGTCCCTTGTTTGCACAGCGTCTGTTTCCGTAACTTCTTTTTGGATTCCTGCAGATTGAAGGTCTTGTTGGTCTTTATTTTGGTGCTGACTGTCTTGTAGAACATCTTGGGACTGTTCATCTAGGTCAGCTGGAATAGTGGCGTGCAGAGTCTGGGTTTCCTGGAATAGAGACCTCTGCTTCCGGGATTCTTTCACTTGCAGATCTTGGGTTTGCCAGGCCTGGAAGTCCCAATTTTGGGAATGCTGCATTTCAAGTTGCCGTTCTCGTTTCTCCCATTCTTTGCTTTTCCAGTCCTGAGTTCTCCATTCTTGGGATTGTTGTCCTAAAGATTGCCAGGTTTGGACTTTCCTGTCTGGAGACTGCCAGTCATGGTACTCCTGGATTTGCATATCCTGGTAGAGCTGCCTCGGGGGTTTCTCCTCTTGGATTCGCAGGTTCTCAGCTTGCTGGTCTGGGAGTTGCAGTATGGTTTGACTAACTTGGACTTCCTTATCTATGAATTGCTTTTTTGGAGAGAGCCAGCTTTTGATGTGCTTGTCTAGGGATCTCCTCCTTGGGCGTGGTTGGTCTTGAACGTGCACGTCAAGGGCTTTCTGTTCTGCACACGGACAGCCTCTGCTTTGCTGCAGTTGGCAATGCTGCTTTGATGGCCTCCTGCTCT
>NW_011494757.1:738062-739489 GCF_000754665.1 Bison bison bison | reverse complement strand
CTAAGTGTTGCATATTAGAGGACTGCACAGAAAGTAACGACGTGGCTCCAAATGGTATGGCTTGTAATGGCAGGGCTTGTCTTTGGAAAGCAAGGTCTTGGGCAGGCATGTCTGGGGATGGTAGGTAGTCAGATAGCATGTCATGGGATTGTGTATTTTGCAGTGGTATGCCCTGGGATTCCTTGTCTTGGGATGTAATTCCATGAGACTCTGTGACATGAGATGTTGATGCTTCAGATAGCAAGTCTTGTTCTGGTGAAGTTTCGGCTCTCGGAGCTTGGTATGGCAAGTCTTGGGGTGGTAAATCGTGGACACTTTTTACAGAATAAGATGGAAAAAGTTGGAGTTTTGAGGCTTGGTCCTGCAACAGTGGAGGTTTCTCTTCTGGGGATTGTGTGATAGCAGCTTGTAGGTCTTCGTCTTTAAGTGGTTCAGTATTCATCATGATTTCTGAGGACTTTTGCTCTAGAATGGGAGGCGAATGTTTCACCTCCACTTCTTCTCCATAAAGGCTTAAAGTTTGAGGGACATATTTCTGTCGTTCATCTTCCATAAACAGAGAAGATGTGTTGAAACTATTACTGCCTCTCCTGCCTGCATGTTGGAAGGTAAACTGATTTTTTGTGACTCTTAACTTGAAGAATGAATAGCCTCCAAAGAAAACAGGTTTTATGTTTGTCGTTGAATCAGCACTAGTAGACTCTTCTTGTAGCTCAAATTGTATGATGGCATTTTCGTCAGGAACAGATAGTTCACTCTCTTGAGTAACATCCGAAGGCAAGAAAAACACAATCTATAAAACCAAAGGGTGAGGGAAACAATAGAACAGAATCATCTTTGACATTATTTTCTTCTTGTAGTCCCAAATTATTTTTCCTCTCTCCCTTAAGATAGTATACAGGAAGCAAAATCTACAGGAGGAATCAGAAAACAAACCCAAGACTGCTTTTACCATCAACTCATTAGTTTTGCTTATTTATATTTACTTTCTGTAAATTTGTTTTTTGGCCACGCCACACGGCATATATGTGGTCTTAGCTCCCCGACCATGGATAGAACTCATGCCTCCTGAAGTGAAGCTTAAACACTGGACCACCAGGGAAGTCCCAACTCACTAGTTTTTTTTTGTTTGTTTGTTTTATGGACAAGTCTTCAGCCTCTATTGTCTCATCTATTGAAGAGGGGAGTTTATTGAGATTGTCTGGGATTAGTCTTCCCATACTTAGGATTTGGCTCAGATGGTAAAGAATCTGCCTGTGGTGCAGGAGACCAGGGTTCGATCCCTGGGTCAGGAAGATCCCCTGGAGATGGGAATGGCTACCCACTCCAGTATTCTTGCCTGGAGAATCCCATGGGCAGAGGAGCCTGGTGGGCTATAGTCCATGGGGCCACAAAGAAGTGGGACCTGACTGAGGGACTAACACTTT
>NW_011494757.1:736218-737617 GCF_000754665.1 Bison bison bison | reverse complement strand
GAAAAGAAGAGAAGTGAAAAGCAAAGGAGAAAAGGAAAGATATAAACATCTGAATGCAGAGTTCCAAAAAATAGCAAGAAGAGATAAGAAAGCCTTCTTCAGTGATCAATGCAAAGAAATAGAGGAAAACAACAGAATGGGAAAGACTAGGGATCTCTTCAAGAAAATCAGAGATACCAAAGGAACATTTCATGCAAAGATGGGCTCGATAAAGGACAGAAATGGTATGGACCTAACAGAAGCAGAAGATATTAAGAAGAGATGGCAAGAATACACAGAAAAACTGTACAAAAAAGATCTTCACGACCCAGATAATCACGATGGTGTGATCACTCACCTAGAGCCAGACATCCTGGAATGTGAAGTCAAGTGGGCCCTAGAAAGCATCACTATGAACAAATCTAGTGGAGGTGATGGAATTCCAGTTGAGCTATTCCAAATCCTGAAAGATGATGCTGTGAAAGTGCTACACTCAATATGCCAGCAAATTTGGAAAACTCAGCAGTGGCCACAGGGCTGGAAAAGTCAGTTTTCATTCCAATCCTAAAGAAAGGCAATGCCAAAGAATGCTCAAACTACCGCACAATTGCACTCATCTCACACGCTAGTAAAGTCATGCTCAAAATTCTCCAAGCCAGGCTTCAGCAATATGTGAACCGTGAACTTCCAGATGTTCAAGCTGGTTTTAGAAAAGGCAGAGGAACCAGAGATCAAATTGCCAACATCCGCTGGATCATAGAAAAAGCAAGAGGGTTCCAGAAAAACATCTATTTCTGCTTTATTGACTATGCCAAAGCCTTTGACTGTGTGGATCACAATCAACTGTGGAAAATTCTGAAAGAGATGGGAATCGCAGACCACCTGATCTGCCTCTTGAGAAATCTGTATGCAGGTCAGGAAGCAACAGTTAGAACTGGACATGGAACAACAGACTGGTTCCAAATAAGAAAAGGAGTTCTTCAGGGCTGTATATTGTCACCCTGTTTATTTAACTTATATGCAGAGTACATCATGAGAAATGCTGGACTGGAAGAAACACAAACTGGAATCAAGATTGCCAGGAGAAATATCAATAACCTCAGATATGCAGATGACACCACCCTTATGGCAGAAAGTGAAGAGGAACTAAAAAGCCTCTTGATGAAAGTTAAAGTGGAGAGTGAAAAAGTTGGCTTAAAGCTGAACCTTCAGAAAACGAAGATCATGGCATCTGGTCCCATCACTTCATGGGAAATAGATGGGGAAACAGTGGAAACAGTGTCAGACTTTATTTTTCTGGGCTCCAAAATCACTGCAGATGGTGACTGCAGCCATGAAATTAAAAGACGCTTACTCCTTGGAAGGAAAGTTATGACCAACCTAGATAGCATGTTCAAAAGCAGAGACATTACTTTGCCAA
>NW_011494757.1:732606-736118 GCF_000754665.1 Bison bison bison | reverse complement strand
CCAACAAAGGTTCATCTAGTCAAGGCTATGGTTTTTCCTGTGGTCATGTATGGATGTGAGAGTTGGACTGTGAAGAAGGCTGAGCACCAAAGAATTGATGCTTTTGAACTGTGGTGTTGGAGAAGACTCTTGAGAGTCCCTTGGACTGCAAGGAGATCCAACCAGTCCATTCTGAAGGAGATCAGCCCTGGGATTTCTTTGGAAGGAATGATGCTAAAGCTGAAACTCCAGTACTTTGGCCACGTCATGCGAAGAGTTGACTCATTAGAAAAGACTCTGATGCTGGGAGGGATTGGGGGCAGGAGGAGGAGGGGACGACAGAGGATGAGATGGCTGGATGGCATCACTGACTTGATGGATGTGAGTCTCAGTGAACTCTGGGAGTTGGTGATGGACATGGAGGCCTGGCGTGCTGCGAATCATGGGGTCGCAAAGAGTCGGACGTGACTGATCTGATCTGATCTACTAGATGAACTGGACGCTCAAGATCATAGTCAAATGTGGGTTTTTCCCTATAATTGTGCTCAGAATTATAGATAGGTCAAGATATAAATGGATAACAACACAGTCTATCAAATGCTATTACAGAACTAGGTACTATGTGCTTCACGAGAATGTACAAGATGAGCTAATTCTGAGAGCTGGCAAAGGGTTCACTGAAGAAGAGACATTGGTCTGTGTCCTGATGGATGAACAGATATTCCTTGGGTATAAAGTAAGATGAAGGAAGAAAGGAACCAAAGTCCAGGGAGCGGGAAGAGTGGATACAAGAACATAAGGCTGGGGTGTAGCGAGTGTGATGGCCGGTGGCGCACAGTTAGATACTGTCAGATGGTGTGTAGGTCCTGAGAACCGAATGTGAACATAAGGCGGGGGTGTAGCGAGTGTGATGGCCGGTGGCCAGCAGTTAGATACTGTCAGATGGTGTGTAGGTCCTGGGAGCCAAACGTGTCCTTTCAGAGCTGCGCGTTGAAACCTCATTGCCCGTGTGTGGGGTTGAGAGTTAGAATCTGGCAGGTGATTGGGCCATGACTGTGAAGCCCTCGTCAGTGAGATCTGTGCCTGGTGAAAGAGCCCTGTGATTTGTCCTTTCTTCCATGAGAAGCCTGCCGTCCATGGACCAAGAAGCGGGTCCTCACTAGACCCGGAACCTGCTAGCACCCTGATCTTGGCCTTCCCAGCTCCCAGAACCATGGAAATACATTTTTATCCTTTAAACTACCCAGTATTTAGTACGGGGATTCACAAGTGCTCAGTGGTAAAGAATCCACCTGCCAAAGCAGGAGCCACACAAGACGCAGGTTTGATCCCTGGGATGGGAAGATCCCCTGGAGGAGGAAATGGCAACTTGGCCCAGAATTCTTGCCTGGAAAGTTCCATGGACAGAGGAGCCTGGTGGGCTGCAGTCCATAGAATCACAGAGTCAGACATGGAACGAGTGTGGAGCACACGTGAGTTCACACACATCTTTACCACAGCATCCCAGCTAGGTCAGGACAAAATCTGTTACCAAGAAATGGGATTGCTGCTGTAACCAATACCCAAAGATGCAGAAGCAGATTTGGAACTGGGTAATGAGTAGAAGCGGGAAAAGCTTTGAGGGGCATGCTAGAAAAGGCTTATATTATTGTGAATGAACTGTTAGGGACAATTTCCGTGAGAGCCCAGGAAGAAAAAAGGAGAGCTGTGGAGAAAACTTCTGTCTTAGAGAACACCTTAGTAATCTTGAATGAAGTGCTGGTGGAAATATGGATGATAAAAGTCACTGATGAGGTCTCAGACAGGAATGAGGGAAATGTCATTGGAAACCAGAAGGCGGTGATCTTGGTATAAAGTGGCTAGGAACATGGCTGAACTGTGTTTATGTTCTAGTATTCTGTGGAAGATAGAACTTGTAAGCAATGAGGTTTAACTGAAGCTATGTCTAGGTGAAGTGTTGAAGGTGAGGCTTGACTTCTACAGACAGCTTATACTATAATGTGAGAAGATAAAAATGATGTAAGGATGGAATTATTAAGCCAAAAGGAAGTGGGACTCTATGGTGTGGAAAATTCTCAGTCCATTTGTATTACAAAAAAATGAGAACATTTAAGAGTAGATCAAGTGGGGACTTCCCCTGTGGTCCAGTGGTTAGGAGCCCACCTTCCAATGCCGAGGACACAGGTTTGATCCCCGGTCAGGGAACTAGGGTCCCGTGTGCCACAGAGCAGCTGGGCCTGTGTGCTCTGAAGCCCACATGCCACATCTAGAGAGCCCACACCCCGCAGCTGAAGAAGCCCATGAGCTGCAACAAAGACCCAGCCAGCCACCAAAAACAGGAGAGTGGGCCAAGTGACTGCTTTGATAAGGGAAGTATTGCGGATCCGCGATCTCACCAGCAGCCAGAAGCGATTCTCCAAGACAATGGAAGAATGACCCCCAGAGGCGTCCGAGATCCCCAGGGCTGCACTCCCACTACAGACCCTGAGTGCAAGGGCCCCTGAAGAATGGTTTCAAAGGATGGGACCAACTCCCAGGCTCAGGCAGAGTCAAGATGCCCTCACCCCATGCTGTGAGGTGGGGTCGAGGCCGAGGGCTGCTGCAGGCACTGTGCCCAGCAGACCCGCGGGGACATGGCCACCGCACCCTCGGTTTCAAAACACAGAGCCGCAGGCGCAGGACCCCAGGCCGGCAGTCACAGCGCCCCGGCGGGGAGTGGCCGCGGGGCCTTCCTGCTCAGCGGGGCTGAGGTCCTCCCAGTGTGCTTGGAAGACGGAGCATCAGGCCCAAGAGGACCATTCTTTCACCTTAAGCCTTAAATGGTTTGTGCTGTCAGGTCTGAGGTTTACTTGAGCCCTAGTTGTCCTTCTTTCCCGTTTCTCCCTTAGGGAGTGGGAACGTGTATCCCATGCCCATTCCTTTGCTGTAGTTTGGAAGTTTGGTTTCATAACACGTTTGGTTTCACAGGTTTGCAGCTGGAGGGAATTTGCCTCCGGTTAAGCCATATCTTAACTCTCACCCATATTTAATTAAGATGATGTTTTAGCTGAGACTTTGGACTTAGACTTTGAAGTTGATGCTGTAACAATAAGGAACTTTTGGGGGCTACTAGGATAGAAAGGATGTATTTTTCATATGAAAAGGACATGAATTTGGGAGGGAGCAAGGATGGAAATTACTGACAAATAGATGGGGAAACAGTGGAAACAGTGAGACTTTATTTTCTTGGGCTCCAAAATCACTGCAGATGGTAACTGCGGCGATGAAATTAAAAGACGCTTGCTCTTTGGAAGAAAAGTTATGACCAACCTAGACATCATATTAAAAAGCAGACACAGTAGTACTTTGCCAACAGAGGTCCGTCTAATCAAAGCTACAGCTTTTCCAGTAGTCATGTATGGATAGTCGGACTATCAAGAAACCTGAGCACCAAAGAATTGATGCTTTTGAACTGTGGTGCTGGAGAAGACTCTTGAGAGTCTTTGGACTGTAAGGAGATCCAACCAGTCCATCCTGAAGGAAATCAGTCCTGG
>NW_011494757.1:731914-732168 GCF_000754665.1 Bison bison bison | reverse complement strand
AGTGACTAACCCTTTCAGTTTCATTACAAACAAGTAAGATGTAGCCAGTGCTTCCCATTCCTTACAACTTATTTTTATTTGAAAGGAGTTGTCATTACAGACCAGTCTTCTGGGTTTTGTCAGCCTGTGTCCTTGTCTGAGGTCATCTATAGAGTCAGAAGAGACTACTGCTTCTATCTGATGAAGCAATTGGACCTCTAAGTGATGAAATGACCTCGCTGTGGTCACCCAGTGGCCTGATGACAGGCTAAAGC
>NW_011494757.1:729297-730985 GCF_000754665.1 Bison bison bison | reverse complement strand
ACAGCAGCAGCAGCGTCCCTAATAATAACTGAGATTACCAGGTGCTAAGCAAGGCTCCAAAGTCATGTCAGCTAGTTGTTATGACATCTGTATGAGGTTGTCATCCTTGTTTTATGACTTAAAGAGCTAGGCTCAGAGAGAGATTTTAAGTGATCCAACTAGTGTCAAGAGCTGTTAACTTGTGAACTTGGATTCATACGCTGAAGTAGAATTATAGGTCCTGTGCTTTCCTATACCTATGCTTCCTCGTAAGAGCTACTTCAGTTATGCCTTACTTCAGAGTGGGTACGACCGAAGACTATAAGAAATCATGCTTTTAGGTACTGTGGTGGGCACCGTGGTGGGCACAGGAAACATTCAGAGTCCACTTCCTTTTCCTCTTGAGATCAGGGTGCATATTGCATCATAGCTTTAAGTCTTCTATTGTAGCTTGCATATTGCAGAGCAATTACAAAGCTCTGTTCGTAGAATTAAATTGGATAGTTATTCAGTGTGAGCAGTTTGCTCCTAGAGTGTCCTGCAGAGCTTTATAACCTTCTGTACTCATATCAGGAAAAGAGCGATGAATCAGGCATTTGGGCTCAGATAATAAAAGTGTTACATATGAGTTGAAACTTTACATTTATACTCATTTATAATAAAAGATTCTCTGCAAACTAGGGTAAATTTAGTCCATGAAAACCCTATAGGGTAACATCATATTTAAGGGTAAACTGTAACATTTTTTTACCCTAAGATTGGGAACAAAGAATGGTTGTGTAAGTTCAGCATTCAAAATAAGAAAAAATGTCCAGGAGGCTCTACACAGTTCAGTAAATCAAGAAAAATAAGGAATAAAATTTGTAAATAAAAGTGTCTTTACTGGGAAAATAGATGTCTATCTAGAAAATTCTAGGAAATCAATAATAAAGCTACTAGAGTTAGTAAGTTTTATAAGGTCATAGCATACCAATATATAAAAATAACTGCATTTCTCTTTCTAGGAATGGACATCTGGCAAGTAAAAATTTTAAATGCCATGTACAATAGCAAGAAAAAACATGAAATACTCAGGGGTGAATTTAACAAAATATGCATAAGATTTATACACTGAAAACTACAAACTGTTGCTCAGAGAAATGAAAGGAAATATAAGAAAATGTAAACATATCACAGACATTGATAAGAAGACTAAATATTATAAGTAAGCAATTTTCTCCAGATCATTTATAAGTTCAACAGAGCTCCAATCAAAATCCAAGGAAGATTTTTGTAGGAACTGATAGTTTCTAAATCAAATCTGGAAATCTTGAACACCTAGAACAGCCAAAAAGTGTTTTGAAAAAGATGAAAGGAGATGTACACTGCTTGGTTTTAAGAATTACTCTTGAGAAATCACAGGGAAGAAGGCAGAATAGGAAACTCCCGGAACCTGCCTATTCATCTGCGCAATACTCATACTGGCAGAAACTGAAGTAACTATTTTGAAATTCTGGAGTCTGAACACTTGAAGCTTCCAAAGGACCTCTTGGCTGCTAAACTGGCAAGTTATGTCAGCCAGTTTCAGCCTTCAGAACAGCAGTGAGCACTCATCTCTCACTCCCAGCCCCTGGCAGGAAGCTGGGAGACGACAACCCATGTCCCTAGTGTGACCTGCTGGAGTCGGGATGGGCAGTAAGGACCTTGTCTCCCAAATATCAGGTTTCCTG
>NW_011494757.1:725249-729006 GCF_000754665.1 Bison bison bison | reverse complement strand
AGGCAAGAATACTGGAGTGGGTTGCCATTGCCTTCTCCAATGCATGAAAGTGAAAAAAGGGAAGTCGCTCAGTCATGTCCTACTCTTAGCGACCCCATGGACTGCAGCCTACCAGGCTCCTCCATCCATGGAATTTTCCAGGCAACAGTACTGGAGTAGGGTGCCATTGCCTTCTCCGCAGAGATGCTCTATGGCAATAAAAACAAACAAGCCCTCTCCCTGAGAAAACCCAAAGGAAAAAGGAGAGTCTGATTTCGAGAGTTCATACATTATAAGATTCAGATGTCTGGTTTCCAACAAAATAAATCTCAAGGTCTACAAAGAAACAGAAAAATGCGGTTTGTTCAGGGGTGGTGGTTGTTTATTCACTAAGTCATGTCCGACTCTTGCAACCCTGTGGACTGTAGCCCGCCACGCTCCTCTGCCTGTGGGATTCTCCAGGCAAGAATACTGGAGTGGGTTGCCAGTTCCTTCTGCAGGGAATCTTCCCAACCCAGGGATCAAACCCCGGTATCCTGCACTGCAGGTGGATGGACTCCTTACTGACTGAGCCAACAAAATAAATGAGCAGAAATTGTACCTGAGGAACCCCATAATTCAGATATACTAGACAAAGACTTTAAAACAACTCAAAGACCCTAGAAGAGCTGAAGAAAATCATGTGCAAACATAGCAAAATGATATATGAACAAAATGAAGATATAAATAAGATATAAATTATAAAACAGAACCAAAATAATTTCTAGAGCTGAGAAATTTAATAAAAATGCACACCAGAGGGGTTCAGAAGTTGATCTGAGCAGGCAGAAGAAATAATAAATGAAGATAGAACAATTGAAATCATTGGGTCTGAGGAACAGAAAGAAGAAATAGTTAAGAGAAGTGAACACAGCCTACGGGACCTGTGAGCTATGAATGAGCAGACCAACACACGCATCGCTGAGATCTCAGAAGAAAAAGAAAAAGAGGAAAAAATAATATTTAGAGAAATAATGACTGAAAATTTACCAAATCTGGTGAAGAATATTCATCTACAAATCTAAGAAGCTCAATGAACTTCAAACAGGATAAATCCAAAGGGATGCACACCAAAGCACATTTTAATTAAACTGTTGAAGCCAAAGACAGGGAATCTTTTAAACAGCAAAAGTGCCTCATCACATATGAGGAATCCTCAATTAGATTATTAATTTCTTTCATATGTAAAATAAAGATGCTTTAATAATTAAGATTAAGTTGTGTTAGGTGATTATAACAATAACTAACATAGTGAACATTTGATAAATGTGGAGCTATAGTGATTATTATAAATACTATTGGTATCACGAGGGCCTCCCTGGTGGCTTAGAGGGTAAAGCATCTGCTTGCAATGCAGGAGACCCAGGTTCGATCCCTGGGTCAGGAAGATCCCCTGGAGAAGGAAATGGCACCCCACTCCAGTACTCTTGCCTGGAAAATTCCATGGACGGAGGAGCCTGGTAGGCTACAGTCCATGGGGTCAGGAAGAGTTGGACACAACTGAGTGAGGACACATTACATTGGTATCACTTGAATAGTTTTCTTCCTCTCTGTTGAGGGGGTTGTTTCAGAGCTTTATGGCCCAGGTATAAGCACCTCATGTTACAATAATATGAATCCCCATTTAGTCTTGTTTTCCATATATTTTGACAGGGAGATAAGGAGTTATGTCTGAACAGAGATGACTATGTACAGCAGAGGAATAAAAAGCAACATGGTTTGTCTCCGAGCGTCGAGTGAACCATCAGTTTTAAGTTTGTCCCTCCTTGATCTTCCTAAACTTAGAAATTGTAATTCAGCCCCTGAGAATACAGCTCTGCTGACTTAATAGGCTAGAGGTCCCCTTGACGTGTCCCAGTAGGAATCCATACTCAAAAATGTCATTGAACGCACCTCGTTTGAATTTGCCCAGCAGTTGCTTCTGAAGGAGGCGATGGTCACAGCGATGCTGAGCTCTGCTATGCTGATGATCAGTAAGACCGACAAAATTCCCTGTAAATAATGAAGATAAGTCTACGGCATTTGGAATGAAAGCTGTACCATTTCAAAGATATAAACAAGGACCAGCACACGGTGTGACCAAGCACGGCAAAGCCCACGTTTCAGATGCCTCTGGAACCGCAGTGACTGAACTGTTTTCATCCCATGTACGTCTTTCTGATGGGCCGGGACAGTGAACTCCAGTGCCTGTAGAGGCCCCTGACAGCTGTCTCAGACAGGTGAAACAGGGCGGAGAAAGGCCAGAAGGGATATATCCCTCAGTGTCCATCACTCAGTCCCGGGCAACAGTTCCATGTGGGAACATGGGAACCTTGATGCCTCGTGTTCTCTCCTTTCCTAAGGCAGCTGTATCTACACACTGTTAATGTGAGACTTTCCAGGTATTTGTTCACTTCTGTGAACCAAATGGAACAGCCTTTGGGTCTGGCGTAGCCTATAGATTGCCATTTTGCACACTCTGCTGTAAGGTGGTGTTTAGTTGCCTTAAAGCACAGAGAAGTGGCAGGGAATAGCATGATGTCCAAAAAGTTTAGCCTTTGGGAACAAGAAGAGCTGACTGCAGTTGGGTCCAATGTTACACTTAACGTTGGACAAGAGTCTGTCTAAATTTTGATTTCCCTGCAACACAGCCAAAAGTTTGAATATTCTCCTTTTGCTTTTTTTTTTTTAAGAAAACCACAATGTATGCAGTGGAAAGGCTACCCACTCCAGGGTTCTGGCCTGGAGAATTCCATGGACTGTATAGTCCATGGGGCCACAAAGAGCTGGACACAACTGACTTTAACTTTCACTGTAAATTTACCAGCTTCAGCTGGTGAACAAGATGGGCTGACCTTGGTCTTTGTGCAACTTCCATCATTGTAAGGGAGGCAGACAGTGACAAATAATTAGGCAATTATTTACTTCACTAAATTATGATAAGTGCTATGAAAAAACACTGGGGGCTACTATTAATATAACGGGAGACCTACCCTGGGTGGGCGGAGGTGTGATCAGGAAGGACCCCCTTAAAGAGAATGAGGAGGAGTTCAGCGGGTGGGTGGGAAAAGATAGGTGCTGGGCTGGGGAACATTTGAAGAAAGAAAACATGGTCTAGAAAACTTAAAGAATTCTAGAAGGTGGAGAGGGCGGCATGCAGTGAGGATAAAGGCCTGGAATAATGCTATAAGGTTAGGCCAGATAGATGTGTTAGAGTCTTATAAACCTAATAAAATTGGGTCTAAATTCTGTGTTTGACAGGAAGGCACTGCGTGATTCTGATCAGGTGTGTGTTTTTAAGTGACGACTAGCTGCAGTGTAGAACATGGATTGGTGTTCGGGGCAGAAGTTAGTCCAAGAGATGTGTAAAGCCCACTGTTCCTGGGTCTTTTTAGTTTGTTTTTGACCTTTGGGTTGTGCTCAGCAAGGAACTGTGGAGTGATATACGTAGGAGGTCTGGGAACAGAGTCTCCTGGATTCTGAAAGCAGGAGCTACTAATCCTCCAACGCACATCCGTGCCGGGCAGGAGCGGAGTCCGCTGAATGCAGGAGCTACTAATCCTCCAGCGCACATCCGTGCCGGGCAGGAGCAGAGTCCGCTGAATGCAGGAGCTACTAATCCTCCAGTGCACATCTGTGCCGGGCAGGAGCGGAGTCCGTTCATCTGTGCACTTAACCTCAGAAGACAATTTCTTCCTGGTATTTGCTAATGTAATGCACGGTGGTGGCCTCCTGGGAAAAGGGATAAGGCTAATAGGGG
>NW_011494757.1:724252-725149 GCF_000754665.1 Bison bison bison | reverse complement strand
AGGAATTGTGGAGTGATATACGTAGGAGGTCTGGGAACAGAGTCTCCTGGATTCTGAAAGCAGGAGCTACTAATCCTCCAGTGCACATCCGTGCCGGGCAGGAGCAGAGTCCGCTGAATGCAGGAGCTACTAATCCTCCAGTGCACATCTGTGCCGGGCAGGAGCGGAGTCCGTTCATCTGTGCACTTAACCTCAGAAGACAATTTCTTCCTGGTATTTGCTAATGTAATGCACGGTGGTGGCCTCCTGGGAAAAGGGATAAGGCTAATAGGGGAGCGTCACGTTCTTGGTCCAGTTAGGATTTTGTCTCTTACACTGTTTTCTGACTTTCCTTAGTAACCTTTTATGAGTCTAATTCTGTAATTTATTTCAGAATGCATCACAGTGTACCAGGCTCACTTTAACGGGTAAACATGAGGATTACACAAGACCTCACATTCAGTCACTGATGGCTGTTTTCCTTCTTTATCAGAGGAGACAATTTCCCATGTTCCCACTTCACTTCTCTCCACCCAAGTCAAACCTCATTAGCATTTAAGGACAAAAGCCTTCAATATTTGACTGATTGGGATTGAATGAAAGCCGAAATTTGCTTAGCAATTGCTGACATGCATAAAAATAATGTCATTAAATACTTATTAGATTAATACTTAAAATAATCCCTATATTTTCTGGTAAAGATATGGTTCATCTCTTGTAATGTGTAAAACTCTATATGTAATGATTTGTGCTCTAAAATTATTTAAAAAAACACTTTATTAAGTGCCTTAGACACTTTCTCCAACTATATTTAGCATTAACTGAGCAAACTTTTTCATGCAAAGATGGGCTCGATAAAGGACAGAAATGGTATGGACCTAAAAGAAGCAGGAGATATTAAGAAGAGGTGGCAAGAAT
>NW_011494757.1:722931-723240 GCF_000754665.1 Bison bison bison | reverse complement strand
CATGAGAAATGCTGGGCTGGAAGAAGCACAAGCTGGAATCAAGATTGCCGGGAGAAATATCAATAACCTCAGATATGCAGATGATACCACCCTTATGGCAGAAAGTGAAGAGGAACTAAAAAACCTCTTGATGAAAGTGAAAGAGGAGAGCGAAAAAGTTGGCTTAAAGCTCAACGTTCAGAAAATGAAGATCATGGCATCCGGTCCCATCACTTCATGGAAAATAGATGGGGAAACAGCAGAAACAGTGTCAGACTTTATTTTTCTGGGCTCCAAAATCACTGCAGATTGTGATTGCAGCCATAAAAT
>NW_011494757.1:720758-722831 GCF_000754665.1 Bison bison bison | reverse complement strand
TGAGAGTTGGACTGTGAAGAAGGCTGAGCACCAAAGAATTGATGCTTTTGAACTGTGGTGTTGGAGAAAACTCTTGAGACTCCCTTGGACTGTAAGGAGATCCAACCAGTCCATTCTGAAGGAGATCAGCCCTGGGATTTCTTTGGAGGGAATGATGCTGAAGCTGAAACTCCAGTACTTTGGCCACGTCATGCGAAGAGTTGACTCATTGGAAAAGACTCAGATGCTGGGAGGGATTGGGGGCAGGAGGAGAAGGGAACGACAGAGGATGAGATGGCTGGATGGCATCACGGTCTCAATGGAAATGAGTTTGGGTGAACTCCAGGAGTTGGTGATGGACAGGGAGGCCTGGCATGCTGCAATTCATGGGTTCAAAAAGAGTCGGACACGACTGAACGGCTGAACTGAACTGAGCAAACTTTTTAGATCATTCTATTCCTTAATAAGACCAATAAGGTAAAATCAAATCCAATCCCTGTCAATACTAATAGGAAGAGCTAAATCCTATTGGCCCTTACACTGCGCCGAGTCACGCTCTGGTGTATGTGATCGTCATAATACACCAGTGGGCTATCTTATTGTCTTCATTTTTCAAATGAGGAAAATGGAGGCTTGGAGAAGATGAAATACTAGGCTAAGGTCACAAGCTTATAAGTGACAAAACCAGAAGTCAAGTCCAGACTCTATGGCTCTTGAGTCACACTGGCTCTTCTCAACAGTGAGCTCAAATGCTGAGGCAACCTGGATCACAGGCGTCTAAATGAATGAGTCGATGCACCATGAACATTGTTCACACAAGATGATACAGACTCACTGCCCAGAATGAAACCACTTACATTGTAAAGGACTCTACCTATCACGCATATTCCTTCAAGGGAAGGCCCTTGGCAGTACTTGTGTTGGTATCTGTAGCTGATGATGGTGAGAATGATTCCAGCCACTGCGACCACAGAACTGATAACATTCAGGCCCGTGACACCTTGTCCCTGGAAAATAGTTTAAAAAATAACAAGAAAATAAATAAACACTTTGAAAGAATTTCCTTGTGCTTTTATCTTTCCCCGTAACCCTCAGGGAGGAGTTGCTCCATCAGTATCCTGAATTCATCAAAGTCATAGGCCAGGCCAGGTTTTAGAATGAGCCAGGGAGCTAAGGAAGCAATCCGGGAAGGCAGGGGTGCTCTGTAGTTGGGTGCATATTCAGCTGGGTCCGACTCTTTGCAACCCCATGGACTGTAGCCCACCAGACTCCTCTGTCCATGGGATTTTTCCAGGCAAGGTTACCGGCATGGGTTGCTATTTCCTATTCCAGGGCATCTCCCTGACCCAGGGATCGAACCTGCATCTCTTGTGTCTCTTACAGTGGCAGGCGGATTCTTCACCACTGCACCATCTAGGAAGCCCCTGGGGTGCTCTGTGGTTAATGCTAAAGAAAAAGTCCTTTCTATCCTAATGTGTCATCTTTCATAATCTATAAGCAGAATTGTGTGCTAGAGAGTATCTTGGCCTTGTAATTAGAACCGATTTTTCAGTCCGAGGGCAATGGCACCCCACTCCAGTAGTCTTGCCTGGAGAATCCCATGGATGGAGGAGCCTGGTGGGCCGCAGTCCATGGGGTCGCTAACAGTCGGGCACGACTGAGCGACTTCACTTTCACTTTTCACTTTCCTGCATTGGAGAAGGAAACGGCAACCCACTCCAGTGTTCTTGCCTGGAGAATCCCAGGGACGGGGGAGCTGGTGGGCTGCCGTCTATGGGGTCGCACAGAGTCGGACACGACCGACGCAACTTAGCAGCAGCAGCAGCAGCAAACTAGGACCCTATACACACCAACAGATCTCTTGGAGTTTCCATTTCTGCTTTTACAAGTGAGAGTGGAGTCACCCAACTTTAGGGCATATCTGCTTATTTTAATAGATATTTCATGTAGGTCAGCTGTGTGTCAGGTGCCGCATTAAGCCCGTGATTCACGAAGGTAAACACGAAAGATGAGGTCTTGCCTTCATGTGGCTTACCTCACCCCCTAGAGGATTCAAACCGTAAGCAACCAAATCAGTAACATCTTACGGATGGC
>NW_011494757.1:714568-720510 GCF_000754665.1 Bison bison bison | reverse complement strand
ATGGCAATGAATTTGGACTGAGATTTAATGGTTTCCTTCCTTTGGCTCTCACTTTTCGAACCTCCAAGCTATTAATAGTTCAGATAGCCCCACCAATTTCCTATTCCCTTTACTTCCTATTTTTTTTTAATTTTGTTTCGTTTTGTTATATAACTCTTGAGTTCCTTTGAAGGAAGAGAGGTGTCATTCATTACCTAATCCCAGCATGGATAGTGCTCTTTTAAAAGAGAAACAGAAAAGTCTCCTATCTCAGTTCCGCGGATGGTTACTATACTCGACTTTGCTACATCTGTTGGAAGTGCAGTGATACATTTATGCATTTACACACCCTGTCCTATCCGGCAGGACGTGTGACTCTCTGTGGTGTAACTTGGAAGTACACCTATGATTTTAATGTTTGCCCCAAACGCAGATCTTTTTCTGCCCATGGGGATTTTGGCAGAAAATACCCAGAGTCACACGGATATACCGTCTCACTCAGTCCTAAGTCTTTTGGTCCCTTCAAGGCTCTGTTCTGGCTCCCAGAGGACATTTCATGGACTAACATCTCTAGCTCAACACCCCCTCAGGTGTATTCTGCTTTACAGTTTACAAAGAGCGTGCACAGCTTAGTCTCCTCTCATCCTCATGACAGTTTTACGATGTCGGCAAACCCCCTTTTATCCCCACGTCACAGGTCAGTAGGATTCTGGGGTCAGGTGATTGTGAATTCGGAGGAAGAGCTCTGATGGAGCCAGGTCTTACACCGCCCAGGTTAGCACTGCTGTCCCCGTGACGTAACGGTCTGCCTCCAGCTCAGTGAGTCGTGGGCAGGTCTGCCTTATCCTCGGTCTATCCCTCAGGTCCAAAAGGAAGTCAGTGCAAGAGAAGAATGAAAGTTGAGGCTTCGTCTACATTGTCCGTATCTATCTCCACAGGTAGAGAGAGATGGAGGCCTTCGTCCCCGCTAGAAGCCCCTGAGGTTTGTAGCTGTCTCTAGGGGATATTGGCAGAGGACCATAAAGAAAGAGGTAAAATGGCTTTGAGAGAAGGTCTACTTCTCCAGGGCCTTAAAAAAATCAGACTGGTTAGGCATGTAAACATTTAAGTATCATTTTGTCTTATATGTGGTATCTTATTAAATCCTCAAAATAATCCTTCAGATTTGACACAGCGATGAGTGGTGGCCTGGATTCAGCCCTAGAACAATCAGCATCAATGCCAGACTCTTTCCTGCAGACTTTGGGCAGACCCCAAGGAGAAGACTCTGTCGTTGCTGGGGTGTGTGTGTGTGTGTGTGTGTGTGTGTGTGTGTGTGCAGTCACTCAGTTATGTCTGACTCTTGTGACCCTATGGACTGCCCGCGAGGTTCCTCTGTCCATGGGATTCTCCAGGCAAGAACACTGGAGTGGGTTGCCATTTCCTCCTCCAGGGGATCTTCCTGACCCAGGGCTCTAATCCACATTCCCTGCACTGGCAAGCGATTCTTTACCACTGTGCCACCTGGGGAGCCCATTGTTGGGGTCGGGGTGTAACAACTGGGACCCTGGGATTGATTTTGCTTACAGTAGGGTTTATACACCTTGACACAATAAGTATTTGGAGCCAGATACAGTTTTTTTTTTTTTCTTTTACTATCCTTTGTATTTTAAAATGTTTAGAAACATCCCCAGCCTCTACCCACTAGATGACAACAGCCCTCCTCACCCTCCCACCCCTGGCTGTGATGATCAAAATGTCCTCAGCGTGGGGCTTCCCTGGCGGTCCAGTGGTTAAGCCTGTGGCTTCCACTGCAGGGGCCGTGGGTTCCATTCCTGGTCAGGAACTAAAATCCTGCGCTCTGAGCTTGGCAGCCAGGAAAAAAATAAGTGCCTTCAGGCTTTGTCTAATATTCCTGGGGGTGGAGCTGGAGGAGGCACAAAATTACTCCCAGTTAAGCACTGTTGAGTTAGAGGAGTGTAAAATGGTCTTTAATAAGCAGCTCCTTTGGTTGATTTGACCAAGGCAGTGGCACCCAGGGGAAGGCTGCAGGGCTCACGCTGCTGCCAAATAGCAGGGGCCTCAACTGCACACTTGATGCGCAAAGACTTCCCTGGAGGGTCCTTTATTACCCAAGGCTTTCTGCCCAAAGATGGTCTAAAAGAAGTACAGTTTCAAACTGCCCAGAAGTCACAAGGTGACTTACCACACATTTGTCATGGCTGTTGGTTCCTGTGAGGTACCCTGTGACAGTGAACTGTGGGGAAGGAAAGAGAAAAGTTACCAGCGATGGAGCGCTTGACTGCCCTACAGTATAAACTCCTTCGGAGACTATATCGTAACCGACATGTCTGTGACCCTCCCAGACCCTTCCGTAACTGGCCTCTCCCATCAGGGAAGGACGGTGGGCCCTGACGTAAGAAAAAAATCCTGTGCTGGCCATGCTTGTCACTCAACAAGGGCTCTTTGCCCACGTAAGGTCCAAAAGGTACCACCCTGCTGGGCTCCAAAAGAAAGACAGTCCTGGGCTCTGGGCCTGGAATAGTGAAGGTGAGCTCTGTCTGCTCTGAGTAAGTGCGGGGCCTGGAATCTAGTCTTATCTTACCCACTTATTTATATGAGACACAAAGAGCCTGGCTGTTGTTTAGTCGCTCAGTTGTGTCCGATTCTTTGTGACTCCATGGACTGTAGCCCACCAGGCTCCTCTCTTCATGGGATTCTCCAGGCCAGAATATTGGGTGGGTTGCCATTTCCTTCTCCAGGGGATCTTCCCAACCCAGGGATTGAACCCACATCTCCTGGAGAAGAAGGCATCAGAGGATGAGATGGCTGGATGGCATCGCTGATGCAATGGATATGAAGGAGATCATGAGGGACAGGGAGGCCTGGCATGCTGCAGTCCATGGGGTCGCAAAGAGTCGGACACGACTGGGCGGCTGAACAACAGCAACTTCTGCACTGCAGGTGGATCCTTTACCACTGAGCTCCCGGGAAGCGCAGAGAGCTTAGAACCACACAGAAGAAATGAGACCGGTGTTCCCCAGGGTGGGGTCCATATTTTTTTTTAATGTTCCAATAATGAGAACCTCTGCCATGGGAATTGGTTTTCCACTTTGGGGATATTGGGCCTTGGAGTCAAGGACCTTGAGAAGACATGTAGGGATCAGAATGTTACCTCTGATGCCTCCTTCAGCTTCACCTCCCAGCTTGGGTCACCGATCAGGCTAGCTCTACTTCCAGGTCATTCCCGAAGCCGTCCGCCTTTATCTTTGCTGCCTCCCAGAGAGTTCAAGGTACCACCTCTCCATTTCTGGAATCCTGCAGCCTCCCCGCAGCTGGTTCTCCCAGATCTGCTCTTATCATGCTTGGGCTCATTACCCTCTCAGGGGACATAACATTTTAGAGATAACAAGGCTTCCGATCTTACTAACCTTGCTCTCGTATTAAAGCACCACATTCTTTTTACGACCATAAGGATCGGCATGACCTGGTTCCAGCCTACATTTTTGGCCTCCTTTTATGCCACTGCAATAGACTTATTGGTCTTCTTTCTGTTGCTCTCGCCCACATCAAGCCCTCAGCTCATGCTTCACTGTTGCCGGGAGCGAGCTTTCCCTCTACTTTGTGCGGTGAACACCCACGTGCAGAGCGCCTCCCTGGCCTCCCAGCACAGGTGAGTCCCCATTGAATGTTCACCTGACGCCTGGAACTCCTCCGTGGGCGCAGCAGGATGTGGTGACGTGCCTGTGGAGCTGCTTGCACTTTCGCTTATAGCCTACCCACCAGATGCCTAACCCTGTCTATTTCTAAGCGCAGCTCGTCACTTCTCTCAAAGAGGGCCTTGTCTACCAGGGCCCTGGCACCTAGGACCCTCCTGCAGATGTAGGATGGGTGCTCAGTAAATACCTCTTCAGTGAAGAGTGGAGTTTTAAAAAGTAATGTGCCAGACCCTCATTGTCGTTCACGCGTTCCGATCACACAGTATCACGCTGGGAACATCCTCTCGTGACGTGGGGAAGCGAGGAGCTGGTCTGCCTGCTTTCTGTGTGCGCTGTGAAAGTCACGCTGTCTCACGCCATTGACGTTTGGGAAATGGAAGCTAGCAGCACTGCTGGTGTCTCAGGAAAGGTTCGGGGTGTTTGTGCTCATCAAGAGAGGCAGGGCGTTAACAGAGACAGTGTCTCATTTCTTCATTAGTTCACCCATGTGTTCATGGAGCGATTCATTCACGCCTGCTATGCAGCAAGCATGACTCTGAGGTCTGAGAATGTAACGACAACTCTAACAGACAACACTCATGTCCTTTTGGGACTCTAGGTTTTAATAGCGGAAGCTCTACAGAGTCTAGCCTTAAATATGATGGCATAAGATTAGGAACCAAGGCTGTGGGGATTGGATAGATATAGGTCTGTACTAGGAATTATGTTTACGATTCTTTCATTAGCTGGATGAATGACATTCATAAACTGTCTCTGGGCATAATGAAGCAGTTGAGCCATAATAATGTGTTAAAATTCTCCTTAAGCTTTGAGAGGCTGTGATTGTGAGTGTTAGCCAGGCAGGTTTAAATTGCTACCTACTCCCAAATTCCATTTTTTTTATTTGCAAAGGGAAAAGTAGGATATATGCCCATCTAATCTCCCAGATTGGTAGCAAGGAGCAAATGACTTACTATACACACGAGGGCTGGAAAACTTTTCAACACTGTACACGTAAGAGCGGTTATCACCATGAGGATGGTGGTACTGCCATGACCCAGATGGAATCACTTCTTTTCCCGGGGAGGGAATTGGCTATCTGGTCTCCTTGGGGACCACCTGCGTGGGATTCATTGTCTCAGGACTGGAGTCAATTCAAACCAGTCTTTATGGTAATTCCTCCAAAGCTCCTAAGAGTACTCACAATAAATGCTCCCCAGAATGGATATCCTGTCAAGAAAACCAGGGGGAATCTTTGGGCGAAGTTGAAGTAATTCAATGCAAATATAGCTCCGATGCCGGCAATGATCAGGGCAAGCAGGACCTGGGAAGCCTGTGAAGAGAAGAATGGGCCGGTGAGGCCACGCGTGCCCGGGCTCTCTGGAGCCTCCCAGGCGAGTGGGCATCGCCACTAGAATGTCGCGCCCTCCGCCTGCGTGCCTTCCCCTCCTGTTTACCCACCACTCAGGCTTTCAGGAGGCCCGGCGGCCTTCCTCCCCTCACTCCCCTGTGTCCGTGTCCGAATCCTTCATGCTCACCCTTCCCTGCTGACAGTGTCTCTGGGGTTATCAGTCCGTCTTGCATCTCACGGGTTTGAGCATGTGTCTGACTCTCCCTCTAAATTTGCGGTCCCCGGCTTTCGGCACCAGGGACCAGTTTCGCGGAAGACAGTTCTTCCACAGCCAGGGGGTGGGGTGTGGGCGCTGGGGAGTATGGTTTGGGGATGGTTCTCGAAAGAGGCGTGAACCTCGATCCCTCACAGGCGCGGTTCACAGTCGCCTTCACACTCTGATGAGACTCTAGAGCTGCTGCTGATCTGACAGGTGATGCCGTGAGCAGCCAGGGCTGCTGGAAACACAGATGAAGCTTCGCCCCCTGCCCGCCCGGGGCTCACCGCCTGCTCTGCGGCCCGTTTCTCACAGACCATGGGCTGCCACGGACCCCTGCCCTAGACGGCAAGCTTCTCGGGATGCCGATCCCAAACTACTCACCTTGACATTCTTTCCCCTTCTGTAGAACCAGCCTCCTGTTACCATCCTCACCCCAACACACACACACACATTTTCCACATTAAATATAGCCTTTGAGAATTATGGCAACCGCTCCAGTACTCTTGCCTGGAAAATCCCATGGACGGAGGAGCCTGGTGGGCTACAGTCCATGGGGTCGCAGTCAGACACGACTGAGCGACTTCACTTTCACTTTCTTTTCTTTCTTTTTTTGAGAATTGTAGCCTCAGTCCAGTGCTCTGAAAGTGTATGAAGTTCCCTGAGCTGGAGCAGAGAA
>NW_011494757.1:697156-714468 GCF_000754665.1 Bison bison bison | reverse complement strand
CACCGGCCCACTAGAGAAGTATCTTCTCTCTATTTTTGTTCTTCGTCTCTTCTTCACTTTCACTTTCTTTTCTTTCTTTTTTTGAGAATTGTAGCCTCAGTCCAGTGCTCTGAAAGTGTATGAAGTTCCCTGAGCTGGAGCAGAGAACTTGGGGGGAGGTTATGCCTCACCTCTTGATGCGAAGGCCTGTCCAGAGCCAAGAGTGACCCCGTGGGCCCCTCAGCCCATTAGGGGTCACAGGGAGAGGGGAGCGTGGTGGTTCCTGGGGGTCCGCGGCTTTCCTCAGCGCAGAGCGTCTCTGCATCCGCTCAGGCGTCTGGGTTCCCCCAGGCCACACGTCTATGGCCCTGGGTCACAACTGTCCCGGTAGTGTTCTGATTCTTGTACTAAGGATGGGGGCTGTGCACACAGCTTTGCTCTAGTCTGTTTATGACAGATTGTGTGTGTATCAACACTGCAGCTCACTATGAGCTTTGAGGGTGGTTTTCAAAGAGCTCCCAGTGCCTGTAACAACACAAAGGCGATGTTTAACTTCACCTCCAAAGGCTTTTAGCTCCGAGAGAGGTGCTCCCACAGCCCAAGCTCACTCCTTTAATAAGATATTTAGAAAAGTGGCCCTGGTTTCCTCCGTCCCCCCTGCTGGGATTCAAAGATGATCACTAGCTCCTCCTGAAACAGGCCAGGGATTTCCTCAGAGTTAGTGGTCTTATTCGTGACAGTTGAGCTTTCTATTTCTCAGAGTTAAATAAGCCCTCAGAAGCATTGCTGAGAAATGAGCAAACCCTGCATGTTTCTAAACAGAACTTTAATTCCCTTGTTGATCAAAACATAGGGACGTTTTGTGACAACCTAGAGGAGTGGGAGGGGGTTTCAGGAGGGAGGGGACACGTGCGAGAAAGGCTGATCCGTGTTGACGTCCGGCAGTGAAAGTGAAAGCCGCGCAGTCGCGTCCGGCTCTTTCCACCCCATAGACTGTACACTCCGTGGGATTCTCCAGGCCAGAACACTGGAGCGGGGAGCCTCTCCCTTCTCCAGGCGGACCTTCCCAACCCAGGGATCAAACTCAGGTCTTCTGCATTGCAGGATGTATGGCAGAGGCTGGCACAATATTGCAAAGCAATTATCCTTCAATTAAAAATAAATAAATACTTTGTCAACAAAGGTCCATCTAGTCAAGGCTATGGTTTTTCCAGTGGTCATGTATGGATGTGAGAGTTGGACTATAAAGAAAGCTGAGTGCCGAAGAATTGATGCTTCTGAACTGTGGTGTTGGAGAAGACTCTTGAGAGTCCCTTGGACTGCAAGGAGACCCAACCAGTCCATCCTAAAGGAAATCAGTCCTGAATATTCATTGGAAGGACTGGTACTGAAGCTGAAGCTCCAATACTTTGGCCACCTGATGCGAAGAGCTGACTCATTTGAAAAGACCCTGATGCTGGGAAAGATTGAAGGTGGGAGGAGAAGGGGACAACAGAGGATGAGATGGTTGGATGGCATCACTGACTCAATGGACATGGGTTTGGGTGAACTCCAGGAGTTGGTGATGGACAGGGAGGCCTGGTGTGCTGCAGTCCATGGGGTCGCAAAGAGTCGGACACGACTGGGCTACTGAACTGAATTGAAATAATTTGTAAAATGTAGGGAAGTGGTCTTGTAGGCTACATGTTAGCTCTTCTACTGAATATCCAATTATGTGTACATGCTCATGACTTAGAAGGCTGCAGGGACTTCCCTGGCCGTTCAGTGGTTAAGAATCTGCCTTGCAGTGCAGGGGATGCAGGTCCATCCCCTGGTCAGGGAGTTAAGGTCCCACATGCCGAGGAGCAACTGAGCCCACATGCCACAACTACTGAACCCACGAGGCACAAATAAGAGTCCATGCGCCACAAAAAGATCCCGCCTCCTGAAACTAAGGCCCAAGGCAGCAAATAGTAACAGATAAATGAATAAATAGACAGGCTATCTCTTTTTAAAAGAGTATAAGAAAGAAGGATGTATTTTAGATGACAGATGAGGGGAAACTGAGGGGATCAATGTCTTTTCTGAAAAGCATCTCTGCAAACATACTTGGAGAAATAACATGGTCTCCTTTCCAAGAAGACCCATGAGTGGGCGAGGACTTACCCCCAGGACTTTCGGCTCTCCCTTCAGGAATTCCAGCAGAGAACTGTGAGGGCCATAGGGAAGTGCAGTCAGTACAGTTTCGTTTGGTTGTACACTGACGACGTGGGTTGATCTTTTGACCTCAGATGATGATTCCATGATTCAATGGCAAAACTCTATGAAAAAAAATGGGTGAGTAACCATTGCAGCCAAAATCATGGTCTGCCATCAGTCTCACATGGAGTCCTTGGCAATGAGCCCTTAGCAATTACCCAGCACTAGAACCACAGAATCACAGTCATTGAGTCACAGAGTCCTAGAATTCTAGAGCATCTTCTTCTGTCTTCCTGGTGAAGGATCCGGTTATCTGGAAGACTTGCTTTATTGTCCACTTATTTGTAAACAGATGGTCAACACAAAATAAACAGGTGGTGTACCAACAAATCCCAGGGCCTGTGTTCATGGGCTAGAAAGGAACTAAATGAGGAAACACCCACGGTGTTCCTGGCACTGCGGAAGGGGTTCTGTTTTAACATGTATTCACATTGATTCTTTTAACATTTCTACCATCCTGAAAATGAGGTACAGAAGGTTAAACTGTTCGAGGCCACGTACCGAGCGGCGGGGAAGGAGTCAGACCCTGCCCGCCTGCCTCCAAACTCTGCGTCAGCCGGGCTGCCACCCTCTTTCGAAAGGCGTTTCCCACTCGTGGTTGACTGATTGTCTCAGTACTGATTAACCATCTTTCTTTCCAGCGTGAAAATCAGTACATGCAGGTATTGGACCAGATGTAGTTGCCACTTCCATAGGGTGTAACTCTAGCTTTCAAAAAGACAGGTAAGATGAAGTCAAGTGAGAGTCTTCCTGGTTAGAGCTATGCAAATGCAACTCAAATGATGTAAAACTCCGTATGGAATTTTGCTTTCCGTGTTTGTGTGTGCGTGTGTGAAAGTCACTCAGTTATGTCTGACTCTTTGCAACCCCATGGACTGTAGCCTTCCAGGCGCCTCTGTCCGTGGGATTCTCCAGGCCAGAATACTGGAATGGGTAGCCATTCCCTTCTCCAGGGGATCTTCCCAACCCGGGGATCGAAGCCAGGATCGAATCCGCATTGCAGGCGGGTTCTTTACCATCTGAGCCACCAGGGCAGCCCAGCATAGGGCTGTAGTGAGAATTAAATGAGATAATCTGCATAGCACACTTTTGTAAGTGCTGGTGTTATCACCACTGTAGTGAAGAGCAGATGGATGGTAGGAGAGAAAGGGTGTCTGAGTCTAGTGCTGTGCTTAGTCGCTCAGTCGTGTCTGACTCTTTGTGACCCCAGGGACTGTAGCCCGCCAGGGTCCTCTGTCCACATGGATTCTCCCGGAAAGGATACTGGAGTGGGTTGCCATGCCCTCCACCAGGGGATCTTCCCAACCCAGGGATCGAACCCAGGTTTCCCACATTGCAGGCAGATTCTTTACCATCTGAGCCACCAGGGAAGCCCCCTTTTTGTAATTTTTAAAAAACGTTTATTCATTTACTTACTTTATTTTGGCTGTGCTGGGTCTTTTCTCTGTTGCAGTGAATGGGAGTTCTCTCTAGTTGCGGTGAATGGGCTTCTCACTGCGATGCTTCTCTTCTTGTGGAGCACCAGCTCTCGGGGGACAGGCTTCAGTAGTTGCAGCACATGGGCTCAGTGGTTGTGGCTCCTAGGCCCTGGAGCACGGGCTTGGTGGTTGCAGCTCCCGGGCCCTGGAGCACGGGCTCAATGGTTGCGGCTCCCGGGCCCTGGAGGTCGGGCTCGGTGGTTTCGGCTCCTGGGCCCTGGAGCTCGGGCTCAGTGGTTGTGGAGCATGGGCTTAGTTGTTCCATGTGGCCTGTGGGATCTTCCTGGATCAGGGATTGAACTCTTGTCTCCTGCTTTGGCAGGTAGATTCTTTACCACTGAGCCACCAGGGAAGCCCCGTTTTCCATGTTACTCCTTGCTATTCTTACATTTGTTATGATTTTAACAATTAAACCATAAAGCAAATAGTTTCACAAAACCTCCCATAATGTTCAAATATTACCTTGAGTATTTCCTAGTTATAGCAGGGTTTCTTAACCTTGACATGGCTGGCATGTGGGGCCTGAAGATTCTTTGCCGCCATAGAAAGTTGTTCTGTGCATTGTAGCATCTCCCAGGGCTGGAGATTAGAGGATGCCTTCAGCTCCTTGCCTACTCAGTGAGGCTGCTAACTCACTTCAGCAAGGAGACTCTCACTGGAGTTGGCTAAGATCAGAAGGATCAGAGAGTTTGTGGTAAGGATCTGAGTATGTGTGACTCAGCCAGTGATTCTGGGTTAAGTTTCTGAGGAAGATGCATTTTTAGAAAATCAGGGCTGAGAACTTGGACTTCTAATATGTATGATAAATGTCTGCAGTGTCTTCTTGGGCTTGGTTGAAACTTTTCACACCTTTTCTTGCTACAAGTTTCTTAGATCTTCCTGTTAGTGATTCTTGCTAATTGATTTCCCAAACTGAATGTGGTTATGAAGCAAAAAGTAAGGAGCCAAGACAGACTCCCAAATTTCTGACTTTAGAACTGAGCAGATGGTCACTCCAGTTTTGACAGACAACCAGGCTAGGGGTAAGGGTTTGGATGAGAGGTTAGAAATGAAAGGTGAAATGTCCTTACCAATCCTCCCATCAGTTTGCAATATTAACCTAGATAATGCTGAATACAATCCTCTAGATATTCTGAAGAAACTTTCTATTAACAGTAGAAAGTAAATAAGAAATAGCTCTTGGATAACATACAATTTTATTGCATTGCCTGGCTTATTGGGTAAAAAGAAATCTCAAAGTTTCTCCAGCCCCAGTGTAAAATATTCACACACACACACACACACACACACACACACTTGAAAACATTCTAGTGCACTCTAGAGCACTAGTATCCAGATCAAGAAAAACAGTGTCTCCAGGAACCCGTGGGCCCTCTGGGTCCCCTTCCAATCATCACCTGCAAAGGTAACCACTATCCTGACCCTCTCAGTTAGATTCCACGTGTACACGTGGAATCATACACTGTGGGAGTCGTCCATGTGGCATATAATTGCTGTTTGTCCACTTGCGTTGGTATATCACATGCCATTGTTTGTGTGTGTTAGTCGCTCAGCTGTACCTTTTGTGACCCCCAGGACTGAAGCCCGCCAGGCTTCTCTGTCCATGGAGTTCTCCAGGCAAGAATACTGGAGTGGGCTGCCATGCCCTTCTCCAGGGGATCTTCCTAACGCAGGACCTGAAGCTGGGTCTCCTGCATTGCAGGGAGACTCTTTACCGTCCGAGCCACCTGGGAAGCCCATCCATTGTCCGACTACACCACGGTTTTATTTGTCTCTCCTACTCTTTGGCATTTGGAGTTTCCTGTAGGGGCTCTGGTGTGTATCACTTTGTGCCCATATTGTACGTGTCACTCGGAAGGCATGCTGTGGATTTCTGTCGCACGTTCCCTCTAGGATAGGCCTCAGCCTAGACCAGGGGAGACAGTAGGAGCCTCTTTATTGGGCAGTTCTATTCACTCCAGTACAGTAACAAGTTAATTATATTTCTATGTGTCTAATTTCTTGTTTGGTCTAGGACTTAGATGGGAGAGAGCGTTCTGGTTAAATTCGATCTTTGAGTTTAGATATTTAAGAATAAGGTTGTTAAATGAGACAGAGAACAGAGGCATATTTAACTGACAGAAATAGAGCCGTATTATTGTAGAAGTATTTTTTAATTGAAGTGTTCTTGGAATCCATGATGTTTAAAATTTAAGCAATGTGAGTATGAAAGCGCTACAGAAGCAGGGCCTATAAACCACACGACTCGCCAGCTCACACCAGCGCAAGACCACACATCCTCTCGTCTTTTTGTTTTTCCTGGGGTTTAGCTGCTTTGCCGAATCGTGTTAGTCTCGTGAGTCTGCCGTCCATGCACACGCGCTCCCTCTTTGCCAGCCCAGAGCGCTGAGAAAAGGCCCTGTGCTATGCGGCAGGTTCTTATTAGTTATCTCATGCGTCGTGATGTGCGTATGTCGGCTCCGGTCCCCCAGTTCTTCTTATTCGTGACTGGATGAACGCAGGGCTGTCACAGTCGACCGTTTCCACCAAAACACAGAAGCGTATGCAGCTGCTAAGAGCTCCAGCACCGTGAAGTTGAGCATCACCAGCAGGACACCCTGTAAGTCAATACAGGGATGGTTGGTGCCCGACTTGTTCAGGAGACAAGACTGCGAGTGAAGACTCTAACAGTGGAGAGAGGAAGGGGCGGTGAGGACCACGTCATCCTCTTTCCTGCTTTTCCTTTCGGATCTCTGAACCAAAGCAGGGAAATGAATAGCAAGGGTTTCCCCTCAAGACCTCGGTATTCCACACTCAGAGATGAGAGTCAGCCTTCATTCCCCTGTGTGTGTGTGAAAGCTGCTCAGTCGTGTTCGACTCCTGGCGACCCCATACAGTCCACGGGATTCTCCAGGCCAGAACACTGGAGTGGGGAGCCGTTCCCTTCTCCAGGGGATCTTCCCGACCTAGGGATCGAACCCAGGTCTCCCGCATTGCAGGCAGATTCTTTACCAGCTGAGCCACCAGGGAGGTCGCTCACTTACCTATAGGCGCTCCTATTATTTTCTCTTTTTTCTTGAGTGTCTTTGGTTGCCACGCTGTTTCTAGGTGTGGGCTTTTTATTCATCCTGCAACAATCTCAGTGCAGTCCTTCAGTCTGAACTCCCATATCTTTCTTAAATTCTGCCAAGTTCTTGCTTATTTCTATTGCATCCTCCCTGTCTACCACGCTGTCCCACTGGAGCTCATATGAGATGTGTTGAACCTTCTCCCTTCACTGTGTCCTCCGTGTCTTTTAACTTCTCATTAATATTTTCTAAATTTTTATCTTAGTGTATTGTGTTCTATGTGGTTTAATCAGACCTATATGTTGTATCTCCTATTTAACTGATGCTAAGTTCTTAATTTCAAATATTTTAATTTTCATTTATAATCATACTATTTGGCTCTTTTTCAGATCCACTTGTTTTTTTGTTCATTGCCATATTCTTTCATTTGGTTTTAATTCCTTTTTAAATATCTTTAATCGTTTAAAATGCAGTTTCATTATAGCATTTTTTCAAATTATGATGTAATCTCTAACTCTCAGGTAACTACATTTCATGTTTGTCCTATTTTCTGCTATCCCTCATTTTTTCCCTTAATGTTTTTCAAAATATTTTCATTCTTAGATAACTTCAGTGTGTGGGCGGTGATGGTTGGAGAGTTCATGGTAGGTAGGAGACGCATAATTTGGACTTACAGACATCTCTGTTGATGGAGAAGACTCTTGAGAGTCCTTTAGATTGCAAAGAGTCCATCCTAAAGGAAATGAAGCTTGAACATTCATTGGAAGGACTGATGCTGAAGCTAAAGCTCCAATAGTTTGGCCACCTGATACAAAGACCTGACTCACTGGAAAAGACCCTGAAGCTGGGAAAGATAGACAGCACAAGGAGAAGGGGACACAGAGGACGAGGCGGTTAGAGAGCATCACTGACTCAGTGGACAAGAACCTGAGTGAACTCCAGGACACAGTGGACAACAGAGGAGCCTGGAGTGCTGCGGTCTATGAGGCTGCAAAGGGTGGGACACGCATTAGTGACGGAACAACAGTAACTCTTGATGGGAGTTGGGTTTGATTCTGATAGTACCTTGGGAGTTTCACAGATCCGGGGACAATTTTAAGTTAGTCATTTTAGTCAAGGTTCCTCTATTTTATATGTAATTTCGGATTTGGGTACCCTATCTGCACAAGGCTTGGGGAGATGATTTCATCCTATAAACCTTTATGGAAGAGTTTCTGGAAGCTTCTTGAGATGCAGGACAGAGTGTTCTCCTTGTCTTATTTCTTAAATAGGCTAAATATTTAGTCTCAGCTCCTAACATTTTGCAGGGCACTCGGTGCGCGCTTCCTACATCCAGCGTGCCTGAAGAGCCGCAGATCCTATCATGGGAACTAGACTTCCACGAGCCCACCTCTAACACCTATGTTCCTTCCAGGCCGCCACGGTCTTCTGACCTCTGCTCTGGCTTTAATATCCTTCTTAGTTTTCTAGGATGTAAGATGACCTTCCTGCCACCCTCCCTTCTTTCTGTCTTCCATCTCTTGATATGTATTTTTAACTTTAACTCTGTTACTTTCCCCAGGTAATCTTTACGTTAATAAAGAGAGTGGGCTTTGAATTCTGCCCGGTCTGCCGAGTCGCAGCTCCTCTGATGTTGCAGGAAGTTCTCTTTGGCTCTAGTTACCTGAGCGGGGGAGGCAGTTTGAGATGCGTTTTTGCTGAATTACCCACGGCGGGAGAGCGCCTCTCCCATTCTCCTTGCTTTGCCTGACCTCTCCCGTGCACCAGCGTTGTTCTGTCTGCTCGGCTTCCTCAAGCTGAGTTCCAGCCAGATGAGCCTCTGTACCCTTCCACTTCCTCAAGCTCCTGGATCAAAGCAGATGCTTTTGGCAACCTCTGGGTCCCACAGGCAACCTCACAGAAGGCTGTGAGTTCAGAAACGCACACACAGTCTCTGTGATTCAAGAGACAGATCCAAGGGGATGACACAGATTGCCTTTGTCTCCCCAGCTCAGACGAAGAGGAGTCACAAGGGGAGTAACCCTTCTCCTAAAAGGGCCAGAGTTTATGGTTTCCAAACTCTGAGCCTGCATATAGAGGACTGACTAAGCCAAGATGGTCATAATCAACAGGTGATGACCATCAGGTTTGGGGGAAGTGTGGCAAGAAGATGGTGCCAAGGGATGCTGGCATTCCTGCTAAGAGTCCTCCCTGGGTAGACCATCTCTCACTGTCTGCAGCCCTGCCGGGCCAGTCTAGTAGTTCTGTGCTTGGGCTTAAGGCTCAAGTCGCATACCAGCTTACCATATGATGCATTAATCCCAAATCAAATCGAAAGGAAATGTTTCTGTCTGTGCTGTGGGCGGTGGGAATGCCTGTTCAACGAAGGGGGCACTTTAAGGGCTAAAGCTACTGAGAATGGGGTATTTATCATTTAAGAAGGATGACCAAACAGGCCATCACGCACAGCCCTTCTTGATTCCCTGTTTTGACCTCGCACAGTGCTTCGCCCGTATTATGCAGCCTGCTGACCAACCTCTTTCAACCATAATTTTTTGTCTTTCCTATTTGCTTCCAGACGTTCAAACCAACAGGGCTGGAGACTGCTGAAAAGGCAGAAAAGTCTGCGAAGCAGGGACACTGAGGTATCACATGACAGGAAGTGCAGTCTACTTACTGTTAGATCGACACTGGTCAGGAGACAGTCCTTGACGTCATATATCGAGTAATAGTACGTCGAATAAGGCAGCGAGGATAGGTAATCCCTTCCGGAGTCACACTGCTGGGAGGCCGTCCTCAGGGCTACCAGGCTGCCAGCGAGGAGGATGAGGCCCACTCCAGCAGCCACAGAGCTCACTGCACTGAAGATGAGGCTGTTTATGGCCTGGAAGAAAAATTCTGCACTGGGACCTCATCACGGACGCAGCACGTGAGGCCGTTCACCCTCCATCCACTCTCTGCAATGGGGCTTCCCTGCGTCTGTTCTCCTCCAACCCGTGTGCTCCTTGGGGACACAGACTGTGTTTTATTTACTCTGTAGGCCCTTCTCACTACCTGGTTTGTCACCTGATATAATCAGTAAAAGGTTGTTGAATGAGAGAATGTATGAACGGTTCTTTCTTAGGGGAAGAGGTCTGGCTCCTTGACTCTGAGGGCCACCAAGATGGAGAAGGAGCTTCCCGGGCACCTGCCAGGGCCTCCTTGGCTTCCTCAGCAGCTTGAGCATCATTCTTTTGCTCTAAGGGCTCTGGAATGTGGCCTTTGGTCCCTCCTGTGAGGACCATTCTCTGACTCTCTTCCCATCAAGAAGCAGCTTCAGAGAAAAGGCTGAAACCAGCTGGAGAAGTTGGACTACCCATCTGGAGGCGAATCAGACCAATGAGAACCACATCTGTCACACTCTCTCCTGGGGTGTATTCTACATCTTGGGGAAAAGAGCTTCCACAGGATATGATTCCTCCACAAAAATGAGCCAGGCTTGGTGTCAGGCTCCCAGCGCACACTCTTTTCTGTTTTAACATCACAGTGGGATACCGGCTGTTGGGGAGGATGGTTGCCCTGTCCTCTTATCTCTTGGCCCCATAGCTTCAGGGCTTTGTATGCTGAATCCCTGAAGGAACAGCAGCCTGAACAGGCAGAGTCTTTGCCCAGAGTTGCCAAGTGTAGGCAGTGGAGCCCACGTACTGTCTTGGGTCCCACATGTGAGCCCCCGTGTCATCTTGGGTCCCACATGCAAGTCACATCGCGTTAGGTCATCCTGGTTGTGGCTTGCCTTTTCAGTGAATTCAGGGCACTTGGGAAAACCAGCTCTGAGAGCCACATGTTTCTCTTCTGCATTTTGTAGATGAGAAAACCAGGGGCTGGAGAAGGAAGGAACTTTTTGAAGCACGCAGAAGTGTCAGCGACAGAGCTCTGACCCCATCCGAGGCTGTGAACTCTTCATTTTTCTGTCCACTGGTTGTGGGGTTAAGACGTTCAGCTTCAAGCATCAGGAGCTTATACTGGCCTCTATACCGTCTCTCATACACCATCTGATGTGCCCTCATCCATCGCTAACCAGACTGTGGATCTTCCTGAGTCGGGATGTGGCTTCTCCTGAGGTCATGTTTGTGGGTGTGTGGCTGTGCGAAGGGGAGCTTGCTATGGAGAGGATCAAAGACCTCAGCGCCTGCTCCCCTTGCCCCCTCCTGACCTTGTCAGCAAAATGGCTGCAGTCTGACGGCTGTTTCTAAGCAGGTGGAGGAGATGGCAACAGGACCTACGCCCACACACCTCTGCCTCTAGAAAAGGATCTCCCTATCCTAGAAAGGACCTCTAGGCTCTAGCAAGATGGGCGTCTGTCCCCTTCAGGGCCAAGATAGCAAGTCGTAAGGAGCCCGTGGTATATTCAAAAATTTCTACCATTTAAGCAAATGAGGTCAACCTCCTCCACGCTTAGAATATGATGCTAGAGGCCTCTTTGTAGGGCAAAGAGCACTAGTCTAGGAGGGAAGAGCCCAAATCCCCCCCAAAGAGTTAACTCTGAAGTTCCTTTTATTCCAGTCAGCTAAGAATCAATGGTTCTCATACTTACAAAAGGCTTATTTGATTTTTTTCCAGAGATAATTGAGACGGTTCCGGTAATGGCAAACTGCTCAGAAAAGAGAGAAATGATCAGTTCAGTTGACTTACAGAAATGTGACCACCATGTTACTCTCAGGCAATCAATGTGCGTGTGTGTGTGTGTGCACACGCGCACATGCTGAGTTCCTCAGTCGTGTCCAACTCCTTGCGACCCCATGGACTGTAACCCGCCAGGCTCATCTGCCCATGGAACTTCCCAAGCAAGAATACTGGAGAGAGTTGCCATTTCCTACTCTGGGGGATCTTCCTGACCAGGAATCAAGCCCACGTCCCTTGTATCTCCTGCACTGGCAGGAAGATTCTTTACCACTGAGCCACCCGGGAAGCCCCAGCTCAATCAATACATCATGTCAATTCATTGGGATCCATATGGATAGAGACCCCTGATATTCACCCCCAGGATGCCTCCATTGACTTTGAAGAATCCGCAGGATGCACAGAGGAGCTGAATTTATGTTAGTGAAATCACTAGGAGCTGAGGAGGTTTGGGAAGGAGCTACACATGGAGGGAGGCGAGTGTTGCTAGATGACGAGGTGGAAAGAGAGGAGACCGAGAAAGACCGTGACTTGAGGGCTCAGAAGGGCAGGAGCAGCCACCTAAAGCACGTAGCAGACGGGCTCCAGTGGCGCAAAGTGCAGAAACACACGCACATCGAGCCGTTGGTGTCAGTAACCTGAGCTAGGCTGGGAGTTGAGGAAAATGGGAAGGGTCAGACGTGAAAGTCTTATACGTGAAGAGTCTTTAAAGCCCTTCAAGTCTGCATTTGATCCCAGTGGTATTAAGAGTCCAGTTGGTGGAGGGATAATGTTCTGAGAATCTGAAACATGGGTTAAGCTTGTGGTTTAAACTTGGGATCGGGTGGTTGCAGACAAAGCTGGTCAAGCGTGAGTCACTTCTAGCTTTCGTTAGAAAATGCAGGAGCCCAGACTGTGGGTGAGATAGAGGAGTCAGGACAAGCAGCGCTCTGGGGGCGGAAGCAGGGCTCCCCCTGCCTCAATGCACGGTTTGCCCACACGAGGACGGTGTCCATACAGAGGAGGCACCGTGGCAAAAGTCTGTCTGCCCAGAACATGCCTTTTTCTCCTCTGCCGGAATGCTGCATGGAGAAGTGGCCTTTTGTGGGAGATGTGGGGAGGTCCTGGCTAATCTCCAAGGCAAAGGATCTGCTGGGCCCTTTGCCATGAGCCACTATGTGGAAGGCCTCAAAAAAACTTTATGCAGCAAGAGTGTCCCTGGTCCATGAGTCTTGCCATTGTGAGTTAATCCTCTGCAGATCTGTGGCATCTACCAGCAGCGCTCATTTTATTTAAGAAAAAACTAGCTTTTCACTTTCTGCTGACAGGTGGATTACTCTTAAATTGGAGGGATTCCAATGGCCTCACCAAAGGGCCAAAGAAGGATAGGAAAAACCTTCTGCTTTCTGGAAGTATGTCATGAAGCTAGGTAAGAAATGCTGCACTGGCATGCCCACTGTGTGACCATACTGCCTCCTGCCCCAGCCAGCCACTCCCTGGGAGGCTCACGCAGGATGGACTGTCCTTCTGCCGCTTTTCCTGAACTAGAGACACGAGATGTGCAATAGTAATACAGGGAAGGTGGCGGAACTCAGTCTTCTCCTGCTTCTTGGGATTGAGTCATTCCATGACTTAGCACCCAGCTGGCACTTATAAAGCATATCCCCTCTTGGAGACCCCACTCTACTCACACACAGAGCTCCTAAAAATGGGTACCCAGTCATCAGAATGCTGGAAATTGCTGGGCTGAGCTGGGAAGAATTGGGAGCAGAAACCAAGATGACCCCCAAACTTGAAATCACCAGGAAACACAGGATCTGGATGATCTGAAATAAATAAGAGGGAAAACTGTAAAATATTCCAGAGAACACTGTAAACAGATGAGAGCTGTCATTGCACGCACACGGTGAATTCTGAAGAGTGCAGAGTACACGCCATCATCTGTCACTAGAAGGAGCGGGGGAGTGTTACAAGGTGCCAATAGGCATTCTATTAGAGAGTCATATACAACTAACCTCTTTATTTCTGATAGAATTATTAACCTAGCAAATCAGGAAGTGATAGATGCATTTTTAACTTTATTTTGCAAAAGGTAGTTTACAGGTCTTTGTTTGGTTTGGTTTGGTCTAGGGCAAATAGATAGGGAAAAATTTTCTAGACAGTGGTCCAGTTAGATGGCTATAGAAAGCAAATTTATCATGGGAATGTTAATAAAAGGCTCAATTTCAATTGAAGTAGAGCAGAAAGTCTTTAGTGCCATAGTTCATCTTATTCATCATCGAATTTTAATAATTATTCATACTTTTTAATGACACCAATGGTGGTGACAGTAGTCTATGTTTGTTGAACACTTTCTACGTTTTAGCTATTCATCTCGTCTCACGCATGGATAAGAAAAATGAGGCACCAGAGTCAAAATAACTTGTAAAAACCCATGCCAGTGGCCAAATGGAAGAACCAGGTTTCCAGCCCTATTCATCTGATATGGAGCTTTACTCACTTTACTCACTGTTTAATACTTATTAAACACTGTTTTAAAACTCACTGTTTTAATATTTATTGACTATCCCAGACATCAGGGGAATAAAGCGAGTGAAAAAGCACTGTCACCAGACGTGTGTTATGTCCTTTCCTGATGAATTCCCTGGAGATCAAAATGAGTTAAGAGCAAAGTATTAGGAACTGAGCCCTCAGAAGTACTAAGGGTGTGATGCAAACTATGTACGGCATTGCAGGCTCTTTTTACCGACTTTGCCCGTCATTCTCAGTAAAAAGGCAAGCCCACTGGACGCCTTTGAGCAAGGATAGTACATGATCTAATTCACGTTTTTAAAAGATCGTCGTGTCTGCTGAGTTGAGAGTAGATCGTAAGGAGACAGAGCAGAGGCACGAATAGAGAGGGCATTTCCGTAATTCACACGTGAGATGGCGCCAGCCTGGAGGAAGATGTGGATAACAGAGGCGGTTCTAGATGCGCTGTGGAGAGTAAACCTGTCGGACTTGCTAATGGTGTGAATGTGGATTATGAGAAAGGGATGAAGTGTGCCTCCAAGGGGCTCGGCTTGAGTATCTGAAGTGATGGAGTCAACACTGATTTAAACTTGGCATTACTGTATGGGGACTGGGCTTGGGGTGGAAGATCGGGATTTCAGCCCGGGGCAGACTAGGGAGAGGTGTCGAGTAGACGCCCAAGTGGAGATGGACATAGGCTTTTGCATATGTGAGTCTTAAGTTGGGAGATCCTGGCAACAGATACAGCCTTTTTGTTCCAAGTTGTAAGTGAAGATAATATTTAAATCCCTATTACCAGATGAGTTCTTCATTGTAACAGATATGGAAAGAGAATGGAGTCAAGGACTGAGCTGTGGAGAACCCCAAATTTAGGATCAGAAAAATAGAAACATAAAAAGCAAGACCCAGAAGGACTGATGTCCAAGAATAGAAAGAAAGTGAAAGTCGCTCAGTCATGTCTGACTCTTTGTGACCCCATGGACTATACAGTCCATGGAATTCTCCAGGCCGGAATACTGGAGTGGGTAGCCTTTCCCTTCTCCAAGGGATCTTCCGGACCCAGGGATCGAACCTAGGTCTCCCACATTGCAGGTGGATTCTTTACCAGCTGAGCCACATGGGAAACCCAACAGGACTGGAGTGGGTATCCTATCCCTTCTCCAGCTGATCTTCCCAACCCAGGAACCAAACTGGGGTTTCCTGCATTGCTGGCAAATTCTTTACCAACTGAGCTATCAGGGAAGCCCATCCAAGAATATAGTATTTCAAGTAGGAGAGAGTGATCAGCTGCATCAAACCTTTCTATTAGCTTGAGAAAATCAACACCAAAGGCCTGGAAACTGGGTTAGCAGCGTGGAGCAAAGGGGATAGATACCACCAGATATGGCTCAAGAGACAGTATCATCCAAGAATAATTAGAGACACTGACTTCCCCCATTAGGAAGTGCTCCTGGGAATGCAAGGGGAGAAGGGGGCATCAGCTGGAGAGTGTGTGAAGTCAAAAGTATTTGCTTTTGCTTTTTGTTTATTTGTTTTCAAGATGGGGAGAAATTGCAATAAGATTCTGCCCTCATGGAATTGATTAAGAAAATTTTCAGAGAATTACTGGAGCAAGTGAAAAGGGTTGGGATCTACTGCCCCCAGGGAAGAATATCTTAATTAGAAGGTGGGCATTTATTTTATTTTCAGCAATGGGGAGGAGATAAAGAATACATGAGCATAGATGTGGGTAATTATAGATGTGTAGCAGCTTTCAGACTTTCTCACCAGATAGGCTCAACTTTCTTAGCCTTTTAGGAAGCAACGTGATCAATGGAAAAGGAAGACTCTAGAGGTTTTGGGGGCGGGGGAGGGAAAGAATGTATGAAGTGGTTTTCTGGGGTCATAGGAAAGTGAACAGATGAAACAAATACCATGCACATTTCAGGCAGCTTTGACAGTCCGTTTGGGCTTATGGTCGTAAATAAGAAGTGATGTGTATGTGTGCATGTGAGTGTGGGCATGTTTTCAGGCATGGTTAGTTGCGTGAATTCAAGTACAGATTAGGCAAATGGGCAGCGTTAGAGTTAAATCAATGTCATAGGTTTTTTCCTGGAGAGTGTGCTCTAAGGATTCGAGGATGAGGTTGTTGAAGGCATCACAAGAAAGTGGCCCCTGGGGGTCGTGGCTGGGAGAGGAAGGCTCTGTGAGGAAGGGTTATTATTAGTAAGTTTCAGCAAGGTTAAACAAAGAGTCAATGGAAGTCAGAGGGAACGACCTTGAGAGATTAGAATTTGTGGCTGTAGTATGAGATTCTTGAAAAATAGATAATGATTGCAAAAGGTTGTTGCTGAGCCATGGAAGATGCCGGGATTCTTGGCCTCCAGAGGAGAGGAATTCAATCCGGGCCCAGAGATGAGGCTTGATCGCTCAGAGCTTTTGTGTGATAAAGATTTATTAAAGCATAAATGTGGTAGAGAAAGCTTCCAACATAGACATCAGAAGGGGACATAAAGAGTGCCCCATGCTAGTTTTTAGCAAGAAGTTATACACCTATTAGTAGGTTGCTAATTAGAGAAAGGTAATGTCTCAAAACTCAGAGAGTGGCACTGGGCTGCTCACCCACAACATGCATTCTGAGACAACACTGGCACCAGGGGAGTCATCCCAGGCCATAAGACAATTGACATGAATCTTGAAGAAAGGCAGGTTTCCAAGCAAATATATAGTCTCATTAACATAGCTTAAGAGAACATTTCCATGAGTAAAACATACTGGTTTGTTGAGCCCTGATCCGTTCTGAGTCTTAGGAAGAATGGACTTGAAGAAAGACAGAATCTAAGGAAAATACTTAGTTCATTAACAAAGCTTAAGAAAAGCATTTCCATAAGAAAAGCCGCATTGGCTAGCTCAAGGTTTGAGAAAACTGAAGTTCAGGTGGAACCAGGTGTCGTCATGGCAACACAGAATTTTAAAAGAAACCTTTTAAATTTGTATAGAGAAGGGAAAAATCTTACATTTGTAGTTTGTTTTCTCCTGCTGCTTAAGAGAGAGATGAAAAATCGTCTGATGCTTGCCGCCTATTTCCTCCATGTGGGGGCCCGGAGGTTTCCTGCCTGTTACCTTCTCAACTGGGTTCCTGCTCTTAGTACTGATAAGGTACAGGGTATGACCCAGGGAATGTTTGTCTAAGGAAGGCTGGACAAGATCCTTGGGGAGAAGAGGTCAAGGAGCTAAGAGGGCACGGCGCTGGGAAAGATCACAAACACCAATTTTGAAATAGCAATGGCTTATGATGGAAACTCTACTGTATGGAGGGACAGTGACTCAACAGTCACAATCTGAAAGGGAAAGAGTGAATTACCTGGGGGAGTGAACGAAGTGGGAACTCACTGGAATGTGTCTTTGTCTCTCCAATTCCTTCAAGGAATATGGGAATGGGGCTTAAAAAAAAAAAAAAAAG
>NW_011494757.1:695955-696096 GCF_000754665.1 Bison bison bison | reverse complement strand
ATCACTTCATGGCAAACAGATGGGGAAACAGTGGAAACAGTGACAAACTTTATTTTCCTAGGCTCCCAAATCACTGCAGATAGTGACTGCAGCCATGAAATTAAAAGACGCTTACTCCTTGGAAGGAAAGTTATGACCAAC
>NW_011494757.1:694670-695855 GCF_000754665.1 Bison bison bison | reverse complement strand
ACCACGAGCGCCACCTGCGAAGCACCATCGTGCTGTTAACTAGCCCTGAATTCTGACTTTTGGCAGATTTCCAAATCTGGGGATGCATGGGAGTTAGGTCTCTAAAGGCGACATTAAGGAGCATGTGGGAATTCAGTGCTGAATACGAAGGGTGGTGACCTAGGACGCCTGGGCGTCTCACAGTTCCTCCCGTGAACGGGAGGAAATGGCAGCGAGACGACTCCAGATTGTCTCATTTCAAAATGTTTGAGAAATATGCTCAAAATAAAATCAAGTTGAAACATACTGAGTAAAATCAAATGGTTAAATCCTAAGTCTACTATAGTAAAGATAAATTATAAGAGGATTTATTGTGTAGATTTCTGGTGGAAAAGATCTAATGGTTTCAGTTAGTTTACAGGAGGGTCTTCCTATAAAGCTCCATTTCATGTCCCAATAAGCCTGGAGTCAGGAGGGTAAAAACAGAGATTCTCCCAGGTCCATTGTAGATTGTGGTCTGGATACATTCATAATATTTTCCCCAGGGCTCCCCTTGTAAGGAGATGGACTTACTCCGAGAACTGTGGCTTCTTTTGGCAGACCTTTTGGCAGGTCATCTTTCTGGTAGACGTGTCCAGGCTTCTCTCTTTTGGAAATAACGACGCCCTTTGGAGTGAAGGCATCGAGGGCTCGGTTGGTCATGAGCTTGAGCGGTGATGGCATGGTGCTGGTGATGCTGGAAAAAGAAGTGAACCCAGTTGGGACCCAAGGTTTGACTTAAAGACAGGAAACCAGACTTTGCAGGAGCTTAACATGTTTCCCCATTGTCCAAGAGGTGACCTGTCCTTTAGGAACCAACTGAGTGCGGGGAGCAGTGGAAGTGTTGGCCAGTAGCAAGCCTGCTGCAGTGCTTTTGCTGTGGACAGGACGCGTGTCGCGGGGAGAAAGCTGGAAGCATTTTGAGGAGTCGCACGGTGCGGAGGCAAACAGTCTACAAGGAGCTCGCTTCGCACCCACTTCACTCTCCTTCCAGCCGCCCTGCTCTCACCCTCTCCCTTACCCCTCTGTACCTCGGCTTCACCAGGGAACATTCCCAACCACATCCCCGGTATGGTATGGCCAGCCCTCGCAGCAACCAGGGGGCGGATCCAGGCCCTCTGCAGTGGAAGCACAGTCGGAACCACCCGGGAAGCCCCCCCCCCCCTC
>NW_011494757.1:693423-694270 GCF_000754665.1 Bison bison bison | reverse complement strand
ACGTAACTAGTGCAAGCTTGTATTCGCATAGCTGGGCAGTGTCAGCACCAAGGCCATCCGACCTGTGATTTTCCTCTCAGGACCACATGCATCCTTTTCTTTCCCTTCCTTTCTTCCCAACGCTGGCAGCTTCAGCGTGGACTCAAGGAGAGAGCTGTCTGCCGCCCACCAGCTCAGCAGCGCTGCTGCCTCTGGGGTGCCCCCAGATCTGTTCTCAGAACAACATCTCTTTTTTCAGGTCACACTTTGAGTGAAGTCCCATGATTGTCTGCTGGGGCCACTCTTAGGAACCAGCCTCTCAAGGTTCATCATATTGTCACATTGTGCGGCATTTCCTTCTCTTTTAAGACTGTTCCTAGGGAAGGCTGAGTGTAGTAGCCAGTCACAGAGGACAAAGGCTGCACGATGCAGCTTACCTGCGGTGTCTAAAATAGCAGACTCACAAAAGCCAGGACTAGAATGGAACGGTGGTTTCCAGGAAGTGAGGAGTTGATGTAACATATGTATAAAGTTTCAGTTATGCAAGATAAGCTCTGGAGATGTGCTGTACAACATCTTGCCTATAGATAACAATACTGTACATTTAAAATTCTCTTACAAAGAGCTCATGTTCTATGCTCTTACCACAATAAAAAATTTAAAAATTAAATTCGAAAGAAATAAATAAAAAATTGACCTTCAACTTAAAGATTAAAAAAAAATCTTTGTGGTTCTGGATCCTTGCTGTATTTGTCAGTTCTTGTAGCCAAGGGCTCTAGTCTATGCTTGGCTCTAAGCCCGAGACTGGGGCTGGAGTCCTAGTTGGTGCCTCTGCCTCGCTGTATTCTCATGTACCATGTGTGTTTAT
>NW_011494757.1:691856-692966 GCF_000754665.1 Bison bison bison | reverse complement strand
ACCCCGTGGAGCCTGCCAGGCTCCTCTGTCCATGTAATTCTCCAGGCCAGAATACTGGAGTGGGTTGCCATGCCCTTCTCCAGGGGATCTTCCCAGTGCAGGGATTGAACCCAGGTCTCCCACATTGCAGGCCGATTCTTTTCCAGCTGAGCCGCCTGGGAAGCCCATTCTGACAGTTACCATTATCAGCAACGCCACAAGGAATATCTTTGCCCCTCTGTGGTGCCACGTCTATTCAATTACCTTCTGAGAGTAACATTTAGAAGTGTTTTTAATGAGTTTAAGGCTACACTAGTTGAATTTTGACACGTATGGCTGGGTTTTAGGAAGAATTCTATATCACCAAGTTTCTTTATGACTTTGCAAGAAGGCTCCAGACTGATGCCATTGTCTTCAAGCTCCACTGTCTGAGAGAGCTCCTTTTTCCTTCCACATTCATCAAGGGGAGATAAAGTTGTGGTAGCTCCCAACTTTGCAAACACTTCTAAAACCCCAACTTTGAAGACAAGTCACCACTTGGAGGCCACCTGCTCTGCAAAGAGCAATTTTCTGTCTTACAGAACTAGAATAGAGCAGTGGGGCTCGGTGCTCAGGGTTCAATCTAACTGCACAGTGTTAGAACACAGAGAGCGTGTTCTGTATAAGACTGACACACCAGGAAATGCAGAGAATTATAGAAAATCATCCCCTCAACATCTTGAAGGAAACCTAAGAATCATTTCACTCCATTCTCTGATTTGGAAAGTAAATAAACAGAAACCTGGGAAGGCTTAGCAAGCCAAGCAGGGGGTCAGAGACAGAAAGAGAGTCCTGTTCCTGGCTGCCCATTTAAAGGATGGTCCTCGCCCTGCAAATTCATGATCCAAGTCAAAAGAAAACGTGAAAGCGTTAGTTGCTCAGTTGTGTCCGATTCATCGCGACCCCATGGACTGCAGCCTTCCAGGCTCATCTCTCCATTGAACTCTCCAGCCAAGAATACAGAGTGGGTTGCCTTCCCTTCTCCAGAGGATCTTCCCGACCAGGAACGTGGGTCTCCTGCATTGCAGGCAGATTCTTTACCATCCAAGCCACCTGGGAAGCCCAAACCAAGGTGCCTACCTGTTCCTGCAG
>NW_011494757.1:688022-691265 GCF_000754665.1 Bison bison bison | reverse complement strand
CATTTGAAAAGACCTTGATGCCGGGAAAGATTGAAGGCAGGAGGAGAAGGGGACGACAGAGGATGAGATGGTTGGATGGCATCACTGACTCAATGGACATGAGTTTGAGTAAACTCCGGGAGTTGGTGATGGACAGGGAGGCCTGGCGTGCTGCAATCCATGGGGTCGCAAAGAGTCAGACATGACTGAATGACTGAACTGAACTGAAATGAGGCTTGTTGTTTAGCCATTAAATCATGTCCAATTCTTTTGCAACCCCATGAACTGTAGCCCACCAGGCTCCTCTGTCCATGGAATTTCCCAGGCAGTAATACTGGAGTGGGTTGCCATTTCCTTCTTCAGGGGATCTTCCCAACCCAGGAATTGAACCTGTGTCTCCTGCATTGCAGGCAGATTCTTTACCACTGAGCACCTGGGAAAGTAGACAATAATAATGTGGGTAGACAATATTAATTCCACTCTGTGGCTGTTGGGAAAATTAGAGGGAGAGGCCAGAAAGAGTTTACAGAATGTAGGCATTCCACAACTTGTGATAATACTGATATTAATTTTGAACTTGGGAGAACTGATATATTTCCCCATTGCCCCAGCTGTTGGCAAAGTGAAAGCAACCTATGGCATCTCACTGCCCACTTGTTGCTTCCTTTGGATGTCTCTTCATTTCCTGGCACCCTGAGCTTGCGCCTGCCAGCATCCAGGGCCGTGGGGAACGGCACATCTTGTAACACCGCACTGTCTGCGGCATCTGAGAATGGCAGGGTGCACCAGCAGACCGAAGCTGACAAAATCACCTGCCTTTGAAGGTTTAGTCGAAAATGTTTGCAAAATTATGAAATGGAACACTGAAGACTTAATAAGCCTACTCCCTAAGTATTTTCTCAAACAAGCTAGTGGCAGTGAATAGATATGGGGCCATTTTACCATGACTTTGCAGATTATTATTAAAATACACGTGGAAGAATTGTATCTTTCATTTTTAATGTACAACACCTGTATTATGTCAGATTTTACTGGTATTTTAAAACCCAACATTCGTTTGTCAGTGTTTCCCATCATTTTGGCTAGCAATTAATTTTGAGTATAAAAGGTAAGTATCTCTAGGAAATAAAGCTGAGTATGTCTCATTACAACTGATTCAACCTCCTGAAGCTGACAAATGATTATCACCTATGCACAGCAGGACTTGTTCTAAGCAACTCATATTTCCCACCCATAGTTTTAGTTTTCAGTCTCTGCTCTGCATAAACAGTATGAAACGTCCTTCTTACCCCCAGTTGACAAGCTCCTGACTTCCCCTTCCCTGAGTAATGAACTTCCTCTCTGGTTTGTTTCCTCTCTGGGCACATGTATAAACACACAAATTCAGCTTTATTTATTTCTTTATTTTGGGTGCCCTGTAGTGATATTTATTTGACTCTTTGACACACATGTCAAATCTTTCTAGATAACAGGATTAAAATGTTTTGAGGCTTCTGATTCCATGTGTGATTTGAGATTTTCAGTGTTGGTTAAGGGTCTCCTGCACTGCAGGCCAATTTTTTTTTTTTTACCGTCTGAGCCACCAAGGAAAAGTGGGCAAGTTTTTAAAGACATTGTTATGAAATGTCACCTTCATTTTAAGTAAGAAATACTCAGACAAAATCATTTCACTTCTAACCAATTATAATCACATCTATTCTTGTCATTTGTCAACTAGGTGTATTGTTACAGATATTTATTTACTTAAAATACAATGATTTTTTTTCATTTAAATTACATTTATTTGTGGTTACCTTTTATTGTTAAAAAAAAATACTGCATAAAAATGTGCCATGGTGGTATTTGGTTTATTTTTAAATGTATGTATTTAAATAGAGAAAATGGGTTACTTACAGTAAGTAAATAGTATTACAACTGGTTTAAAGTTATGGCTCTTTAAGTGTGGAATCTAGGGGTAGAACACTTTTTCTAAGACAGAACCCTTGAAAAATCCCATTTTATTTTTAAGGAGTATCACACAGTGTTAAGGAATTTAATAGCTGAATTCCTAAAGCATGAACATAGGCCATATGAAGAACAGAAAAATAATATACTTCTTTTTCTCCTATTTGGGTTTTCAGAATCTTTGCAACTTCTAACTGAATAAGTTGGGCTGGGCTTATAGTTAAATAGTTAAATAATAAGTTAATAGTTAAATAATAAGTTAAAGCTGGGCTCACAGAATCCAAAGAAAACAACCTCATTCTTTCCCCACAACTGTCCTTCGTAAACACCCTCAGTGTGGTGGTTCTCCTCAGCTTTCTGTTTAAAATCTGAGATAAGTTACTGTCAGCAAGTGGAGAGCTCTTGTCACTTTAGCCTTAAAATGTAGTATCTTATGCAAGAATAGAAACTTGGTTATTTATAGGGAAGTTGGAGCTGCTTGAGACAGCAGTCCCATCATGGGGAGGAGGAGAGCGTGGTTTTGTTTTTAACCATCGTCTCTAGCTGGCTGAGAGGACTTTCCAGTCCTTGCAGAGTGCAGGGTGGAATGAGGACCGCTGAGGGGCAGGAAGTGTCTCCTGGACTGCTGCTTCCCCAGCTTGCTGTCCAGCTGGTAGAGCTGATGGCTTTGTGGCTCCACTGCTGAGATTCCTTCGCTGTGGATCCTTTTTTTCTAATCCACTTACTCAGTGCTCACAACTCCTCCCATGTCCCACCCTGAGTGTCCATCAGCATTTTCCAGCCTCCTTCTCTTCAAGGTCTTCTCCTCCTGATGTCCTTTTGGGGCAAAGTCTAGGACCACCCAGGTGTTGTCTTTCTCCCATGGCTTACCTGTAGCGGGAGGCTATCCCAGGATGACCTTCCTCTCCTGCTCGGTCAGTGGAGGCAGACAGCCTCTGGGGTGGCTCTGATGGCTCCTGCCTCCTGGCACTCGGGCCCTTTGGTGAAAGCTTCCCCTCAACTATGGACAGCAAGACCTGTGACTTGCTCTGAGTAAGTACAGAATGGCCAAGGGGTCAAGATGTGTGTTTGTGGGAGTGCCTTATGATATTACAGAGCGCCGTAGCACCTGCCTTCCTGGTTTCTCTATTTTTATTTTTTAATTATTTACTTATTATTATTAAATAATTATTTAATTAATGGTTTAAAAGTTATTTTTATTTTTAAATTTATCTTTGAGTGTGCTGCGTCTCCGTGGCTGTGCCCCAGCCTCCGCTCATTGCAGCAGGTGGGGCTCCTCACGCGCTGCCGTTCTCCAGCTTCTCGCTGTGCCAACGTCTC
>NW_011494757.1:645717-687648 GCF_000754665.1 Bison bison bison | reverse complement strand
CCTTGTCTGCAGCCTTGTGAGACCTGGAAGCATAGGAGCCTGTCAAGCCACAGCCAGTTTCTTGTGCTGTTTCAAACCTCTGAGGCTGTGCAATGGGTCCTGCAGCGAGAGGAGCAGACGTTGGCCATCAAAGTTGGAAGCCCCGGCCGTGCCTGTTTTGGTTCCTCCATGTGCTAGACTCATGTCTAGGGTGACGATCGTGGTCCCGCCGCAGCCTGTCTCACTGAGCTTAGCCTTGAGGAGGGGTAAAGCCCCACAGAACTCCAGTAAGTTTCTTCCAATGGAATTCTGCAGCAAAGTTTTCAAATGATGTGTGTGTGTGCGCTAAGTCGCTTCAGTGGTGTCTGACTCTGCGGCCCCATGGACTGTAGCTCGCCAGGCTCCTCTCTCCATGGAATTCTGCAGGCAAGAATACTGGAGTGGGTTGCCATGACCTCCTCCAGGGATCTTCCTGACCCAGGGATCAAACCCTGGTCTCCTGTCTTTCCTCATTTGGCAGGCGGGTTCTTTACCACTAGCTCCACCTGGGAAGCCCCTTCAAATAAAAGACTGTTTCTTATGACATTCTCTTGGTTCCTTCTCAGTCTTCAGATTTATTTTCCGGGCGAGTTGAGAAAACCACCTGGCTATTCTTTTGTAGTTTTTTCTTGGGTGAATGCGTTTCATGTTGTAAATTGGGAGTGATTGTCAGTGGTAGGAACGGGGTGATGGAAGCAGCCTGTCCAGGTGCAGGCCATAAGGAAGAACATGGTCTGGAGAAGCTTTCAAACAATGACTGAACTGTCATCTAACCTTTATCATCAGCAGCAATTCTAAATACTGATAATAAAATACTGCTCCAGAAAAGTCTAATCTGAAAATGGCCTATTCCGGGGGCACATCCTTCCCACTGCCTGTCTTTGGTATAACGCTGTGTTATCTACTGTCTCTGGGCCTCAGATGAACTGGGCAGAGCGTCCTTCCGGCTTAAGCCCCGTTACCCCTGGATGGACAATCTGTCCCCAGCTTCACAGTGCAGTCTGGGGCTGCTGCTGCTGCGTCACTTCAGTTGTGTCCGGCTCTGTGTGACCCAAGAGACGGCAGCCCATCAGGCTCCCCCGTCCCTGGGATTCTCCAGGCAAGAACAGTCTGGGGCTGGATCAGAGGAAATGGCCCTTCCTTTGCTGCCATCTGCTGGGCAGTAGTAAAAAGTACCCTGGTCCCTGTAGGTTGCAAAATTCAACAGGTGGGGCTCTTAGATCAGTGTATTTGTGATGGTTGTGTGTGTGTGTGTGTGTGCATGCACACAAATGTGTACATGCAGCTGTCAGAAAGCAGATGGAACATTTATTGTTATCTAAGAGATGGGGAGACAGTGGAAACAGTGTCAGACTTTATTTTGGGGGGCTCCAAAATCACTGCAGATGGTGACTGCAGCCATGAAATTAAAAGACACTTACTCCTTAGAAGAAAAGTTATGACCAAACTAGATAGCACATTCAAAAGCAGAGACAGTACTTTGCCAACAAAGGTCCGTCTAGTCAAGGCTATGGTTTTTCCAGTGGTCATGTATGAATGTGAGAGTTGGACTGTGAAGAAAGCTGAGCGTCGAAGAGTTGATGCTTTTGAATTGTGGTGTTGGAGAAGTCTTTGAGAGTCCCTTGGACTGCAAGGAGATCCAACCAGTCCATCCTAACGGAGATCAGTCCTGGCTGTTCATTGGAAAGACTGATGCTGAGGCTGAAACTCCAATACTTTGGCTACCTGATGCGAAGAGCTGACTTATTTGAAAAGAGCCCAATGCTGGGAAAGATTGAAGTCAGGAGAATGGGATGACAGAGGATGAGATGGTTGGATGGTATCACCGACTCGATGCACATGAGTTTGGGTGGACTCCGGGAGTTGGTGATGGACAGGGAGGCCTGGCGTGCTGCGACTCATGGGATTGCAAAGAGTTGGACACGACTGAGCGACTGAACTGAACTGAACCTGCTCATTAGTCTGAAGAGGAGGATAGAGACAGTGAGAGAAACAAAAACACAGACTCAACTCATTTGAACCCCAATCAGGTCCCGAAAACTTACCTGATGACAAAACAGGTCACTCTGTACCCAAACACAGAGAGAGAGAAGGCAATGTAGGCTTTCAGCAGGGAGAGAACCATGATCACAAAATACCTTCTAAAGAGGAGCAGATTCCACGAAGAAATAAAAGAAAAAAGGGAGGGAAAGAAAAATATTATGATAGGTGGACACCTGCATCAGCCTTAGATACTGACTTCAATCTGACCCATTCTCCATTACAGAAATAGATAAGTTCTTTCTCGTGCCAAACTAAAAAAGAATTAAAAAAAAATCCTAGGATGGTTCAGAGGAATTCTACTCTGGAACTTAATATCTTTAGAGTAATTGAGATTAAATCAGATATATTTCCATAGTTTTTTTGGCTTATAAATTCTCTGTTTTCTAGCTATGTTAGTTGTCTATTTCAATTTCTTGTTAGTTTATTGTCTATTTCAAATTAGTTTCCTTATATTAATAATAACCTTCCTGTGTGAATTTATACTTTGTCATCATCTAAACAGCAAAGATGGAGAAGGCAATGGCACCCCACTCCAGTACACTTGCCTGGAAAATCCCATGGACGGAGGAGCCTGGTAGGCTGCAGTCCATGGGGTCGCTAAGAGTCGGACACGACAAGCGACTTCCCTTTCACTTTTCACTTTCACACACTGGAGAAGGAAATGGCAACCCACTCCAGTATTCTTGCCTGGAGAATCCCAGGGGCAGGGGAGCCTGATGGGCTGCCATCTTTGGGGTCGCACAGAGTCGGACACGACTGAAGCGACTTAGCAGTAGCAGCAAAGAGCAAAGACCCTGGAGGAGGAGGTGACAACCCACTCCAGTATTCTTGTCTGTTCCAGAGTAGAATTCCTCTGAACCATCCTAGGATTTTCTTTTAATTCTTCTTTTTTAGTTTGGCATGAGAAAGAACTTATCTATTTCTGTAATGGAGAATGGGTCAGATTGAAGTCAGTATCTAAGGCCGATGCAGGTATCCACCTCTCATAATATTTTTCTTTCCCTCCCTTTTTTCATGGACAGAGTGGCCTGGAAGGCTACAGTCCATGGGATTGCAGAGAGTGGGACACAACTGAGTGACTGAGCAAAGAGCAGAGAAGCAGGTGTATGAAAGTTATATCACCGTCCTTTCCTTGTATGCATATATACAAGAAGCTCTGACCATCCTGGCTTGGTGTTCCCACTCCCTGCTCCTCAACCCCCACCCACCAAGATCAAGGAGCTAATTTAACCACCACAATAGTGCCTGACTATCTTAACATGAAACTGTAGTCTTTGAAGAAATACCCTAGTGACTCATTTCCTAACATCAACATGTTCAGAGAAGACTGTTAGAACACAAGGTAACCATTCTAGTAGGTCCATCAGAAAGGGGATGAACATTCTCCCCAGCAGATTGAAGTCCCAGATGTCTTTGTGATCACTGGGCAGGATCAACTGAGCGACAACCATCTCAGGCTAATATACATGTATATAATATAAATATAAATTTAGGGCAAAAGTAAGCAGGAAAAGAAAAGGTGTTCAGAAACACTTACCAGAATGGGACACTTCGTTCCCGGGGTGGACACAGTAGTCAGCTCCGTAGTCGGGATGAGCGTCCCTGTGCCTGCTAGAATGACTGATGATGCTCACGCCCACGCTGCTTTTGATCCGGAAGACAAGTGCTCATTACATTTCTCTGTCTCATGTCTTTCCTCCCTTTTGAGAGCAAAAACACATTTACTTACTTTGAAGGGGTTGAAGATTCATTCTCAAGTAACTTTCCAAGGTCTGAGAACAGAGGAGTGTTGGCAAAATAATGGATTTTATATTCACAGAAAATACCAGGGCTGGAGTCTCAGGCCATAGGAAGAGGAAAAGGAGGTCCAACCTCAGTTTCCTGATGGAGGGATTTGCAGTGACCTCCTAGAGCCCAGATGATTCAGAGAATCAAAAAGGACTCACACTTAGTGAAGTAAGTCAGACAAAGACAAGCATCATATGATGTCACTCATGTGGGATCTAATTTTTTTAATTAGATTTAAATTTTAAAAATTAAATATTTTTAAATTAAAAATTTCTAATTTATTCACAAAATAAACAGACTCAGATGTTTTAAAAGCAAAATTACGGTTGCCAAAGGGGAAATACGGTGGGGGGGGTAAGTTAGGGGCTTGGGATGAATGTAAACACACTACTACATCAGAAGAGATAACCAGCGAGGTCATACCGTGCAGCACAGGGGACACTGCTCTACACTCCGCGATAACCTACCTGGGAAAAGAGCCTGAAAAGAGAGTGAATATATCTGTAGCTGAGTCACTGTGCCGTTTGCCTGAAACTAACACAGCAGTGCAAATCAACTATGCTCCAGTTAAAAAAAAAATTTAATGACTTCTTTTGCCTTGAGATGGAGCACTTCTAATTCTGCTTTCAGGCGCAGGGAAATACTTACCAGGTTCGGTGTCATTTTTCTTACAGCAGCAGCAGACAGAGCTCCATGTGAAGAAATGAAGATGGAAGAATTCACTTAACCCGAGGAGCCGGCAACTGTCCTTCCACCTAGACCAGACACCATGACAGCCCAGAGTATTTAGGCCAAATATTTTGCTCTAAGGAGTAAATTGCTATAAAGGCCCTGACCATATTGAAATGACTGGTGTTTGAAAAAGAGAGCCGGAGGCAAGACTTGAAAAATTCCACCATTGAGAAAGTGGAGCTATTCCAACATACTTAAAATAAGAGTCCCCACATAGGATATCCTGGGAGCATGATTAAGGGATAGCACCAGTGAATGTAAGTATCAGAGGATGATAAAACACAGACCTGCCGCAAACAGGCATGTTTTCATGAGACCAATGGCGATCCGAGCCACCTGGGGAGAGAAAAAGAAGACACTCAGGGTATGAGGCATGAGGGTTTGAAGGAAGACAAATCTGTGATCTTTACACGTAGCTGTTTCCCATCTCCTGATTATTTTAAAGGGCTCCCAGGAAAGCACCCTGGCAATCTACCACTGTTCCTGTAGTTTAGGGCTGTTTAAAAAGGTTTCATGGAGAAGGCAATGGCACCCCACTCCAGTACTCTTGCCTGGAAAACCCCATGGACAGAGGAGCCTGGTAGGCTGCAGTCCATGGGGTCACGAAGAGTGGGACACGACTGAGAAACTTCACTTTCACTTTTCACTCTTCTGCATTGGAGAAGGAAATGGCAACCCACTCCAGTATTCTTGCCTGGAGAATCCCAGGGACAGGGGAGCCTGGTGGGCTGCCGTCTATGGGGTTGCACAGAGTCGGATACGACTGAAGCGACTCAGCAGCAGCAGCAGCAAAGAGGTTTCATGATAATTTTCTTCTTCTTCTCTAAAGAAATTCATTTTCCTTTAGATTATGGCATTTCTGATTTTTCATTTTATTTTTTCATTTATTTCTAGGTCCTGTGAGGTTTATGGAGGTCAGGTTACTCACACCTCAGGCACCAGAAGGGATATCCCTTCTTCTCTCTGGAAATGGCTATCTCCCAAAATATCATGCTTGAGGTCAGGTTCATTCACCCGCAGTGTCTGGGGCTCCCCTTCAGGAAGCCCCAAACCTTGTCCATTTGGCTTACTTGCATGATATATCTCTGGAGAAAATCCAGGCAGAATCACCCATTTGTTCCTTCCGGCATCTTGACCCAATCTTCAGTGCTGTAAAATGTAAGTATTTTGCAAAGCACAGACTCACGCTCCTACTCCTTTATTATAGACTTGAAAAATGACCTTGGAAAGAACGGGTGCCGTGAAGCAGCTTGGTGAGGTGGTGAGTTCAGTTGCCTGAGTTATGCTCTCAGCCATGCGTGTGTACTCAGTCATGTCGGGCACTTTGGAGACCCCACGGGCTGCAGCCCACCAGGCTCCTCTGTCCATGGAGTTTCCCAGGCAAGAATACTGGAGCGTGTTGCCATTTCCTCCTCCAAGGGCTCTTTCTGACCCAGGGATGGAACCCCCATCCCCTGCTTTGACAGGTGGATGCTTTACCACTGAGCCACCTGGGAAGTCCAGTAAGTGCCACGCACGCCAAAATGGCCTTCTCAGCCACTTTAATTGGGTTACATTAGCCTTGAAAATAGACTGTTGAGTTAGCAGCCTTTACTCTTTCCCCTTCCCTGTGTTCCCACCAGCGCCATGGGACTTCGCTATTCCACCTATGCTGGAAGTCAGTGTTTTCCTTTCGAGATAGATTTTGAGAAGGGCACCGCTCTATAGCCTGAATATTCACCTTCCACAGAGACTAGAATCTGTCCTTTGGAAGCCCAACCACAAGAATCCTTACTCATCCCAATTCATTCCCACCTCAGCCCATGCTAGATGCTCTTCCTGCATATCAGTCACTGAGCCCGACGCAAAGCTCTTCCCAGAAGCTGGAAACAGCATGAGTTCTCTTTGCGTCATTCCAGAATGGCACCACATGGCTCCTCTTGGCCATCATTCTCTAAACCATTCCCACTGAAAAGTCTGGTCATATCAGAAGAGTAACATGACAATTATCTTCAGGTCTGTGTGGTCATTATTTCCTGTGAGTCATCTGAACCAGCCTACCAGAGGGCAACAGTAAAGAAACTGTCACGAACCAACCAGTACTTTCTTAAGATAGCCATCCATCTCCATTCTGAAGCTAAGGACAAATTAACAGCAGGAACTTGCTTTTGGATCTTGATTGGGCTCCCAAGCAGTTTTCTGAAGTACTACATTTAGGGCTGTTCATATCAAGGCCTCAGTCACATGGAGACAAGTAATTGTGACTTATACTGATATATTTATATAAAAATTTTAAAGAAAATAGCATCAATCTTATACAAAATTTTTGTATGGAGAATGTGGTTCAGTCGCTAAGTTGTGTTCAGCTCTTTGCAACCCCACAGACTGCAGCAGGCCAGGCTTCCTTGTCCTCTACTGTCCCCCAGTTTGCTCAAACTCATGTCCATTGAGTCGATGCCATCCAACAATCTCATCCTCTGCTGCCATCTTCTCCTTTTGCCTTCAATATTTCAAAGCATCAGGGTCTTTTCTAATGAGTTGGCCCTTTGTATCAGGTAGCCAAAATGTTGGAGCTTCATCTGCAGCATCAGTCCTTCCAATGAATATTCAGGACTGAGTTCCTTTATGACTTGATCTCCTTGCAGTCCAAGAGACTCTCCAGAGTATAATAGGCGAAAAATACCAAGTCATCTGTGGAGTGTGATTCTAACCCTGAAATTTATATGTTCATGAATCTTGTCATCTCTTTCCCTTTCTCTCCTTAATTCCCAGTGTTGCTTACCAAATGTACATCAGTTATTCTAAGAGGGGGTTATCTGTCTGGGGTGTGGTGGAGGAGGGGTTGGAAAAGGCAGACAGTCATCAATAAGATAAAGATGATTTGAGCTCATGGGAGGAAAATGGTCTCACATTCCAGGAGACTAGAGAAGAATTTAGTATCAAGCTCAAATTTTAAATTTTAAAGATAATACAAGTATAGAGGATATCAGATACACATCTCTAATAAGTCTCTTACTTTACTGTCAAGGATCAGAATAATAAAAAAAAGAAAAGAAAACAATGGAATACTGGGACTTGAAATGGGGATATGTTCATGAATATGTCTGAGAAATTTGAGTTCCCAGATTCCCCTGTAGCTATAAACTGGCAGAGGTTTTCTTACTCCCTAAAGAAGAAGCTCTTTCTTGCGCTTCCTGATGAATTTGGAGAAGTTCAAGCATGATTCACTTTTAAAAATGCAATTTAATTTTAAAGTGTCTGTTCTTTGTAAGATGTTGCTCTAGAATAAAAAGATTTAAAGATTGGAGTTTCAAATCTGATTTACAATAAAGGACTTGTATGCAGAATACATAAAGACCTCTCAAAGCTCCGTAATCAGAAAACAATTCATTTTAAAAGAAGTCAAAAGATTGGAACGGAGACATCACCAAATGGTGACGTGCAAAGAAGTTCAAAAGCATTCGTTATAAATACAAGTTAAAATCACAATGAGGTAATACTTCACATCTGTCAGCATGGTAAAATGTAAAAGACTGGCCATTCCAAGTGCTGACACTGATGTTGGGAAATGGGATCTTTCCTACACCACTGGTGGAGATGTAAAATGACAGTTACTATGGAAACCATTAGGAACTGTAAAATGACAGTTACTATGGAAACCATTAGGAACTGTAAAATGACAGTTACTATGGAAACCATTAGGCAGTTTCTTAAATGTCAAACATCTTCCCTATAACTCAGCCTTTTCACTTTAAGTGGAAGGAAATTTGTTGTTGTTTAGTTGCTAAGTCATGTCCAGCTCTTTTGTGACCCCCATGGACTGCAGCCCGCCAGTCCTCTCTGTCAGTGGGATTTCCCAGGCAAGAGTGTTGGAGTGGGTTGCCATTTCCTTCTCCAGAGGCTGTTCCTGATTGAACCCACTCACCTCCTTTGCAGGTGATTCTTTACCCCTGAGCTGCTGGGGAAGCCCAGAAGGAAGTCTACCTAAGAGAAATTAAAGTTTGTGTTTCCAAAAAGATTTGAAGTGAATGTTCATAATATGTCATAGCCCAAACTTGGAGACAGGCCAAATGCCCTTCAGTAGCCAAATGGATAAGCAAATGTGGTGCATCCGCACAACGAAAAGTACTCTGTTCACACAAAACATGACAACCATCAGAATAGGCTCGCTGTGTGAAAGAAGCGCGTAAACAAGAGTACATACTGATTACAAGAGATTCTGTGTCTCACCACACTATGACTGGAAAGAGAAGCCAGGCGAGAAAGATAACGTTGTTTTGGACGGAAGATCTTCCTTCTGTAGTAATCTATGAGGTCACCTTCTCTTACACAGGAAATGGGATGATACCACCACCACTGGGAATATATAAGACCAATATTTAACAGCAACCACAAATAGAATGTTTATATTTAGTGGCTGACTCCACTCTCTAAGATGCAAAGTTGGGCCAGACATTAGTCATAGCACTGTAGATCCACAAACATAGTTGAATGCTTTCACAAAAACATGGAAGAAAGACAGTACTGAACCAATAGCTTATAGTTTTACTTCCACACACACTGAACCCCTTGTTTTAGTTTTGCAGCGTCATCTCTGGTGACCGATATCTGCTTCCACCCTAGCACCCTGGTCCTGTCTAAATTTCCTTCTTCCTGATGAAAGAGTACATTAATTAACCAGTAGAAAGAAGAAGGGATTTCCCAGCTGGTCCAGTGGTTAAGAATTCACCCTCTAATGCAGGGGACATGGGTTCGATTCCCAGTTGGGGAACTAAGACCATGCATGCTACGGGGCAACTGAGCCTGCATGCCACAACTGTGGGAAGCTCAGGAGCTGCAGCCAAGACCCAGCACAGCCAAAATAAATTAAAAAAAAAAAAAGAAAAAAGATTTTAAGGTAGTCAAAAGGTATAAACTTCCAGTTATCAGATAAATAAGTACCAAAGATGTAATACACATCATGATAAATATAATTAATACTGCTGTGTCATATACAAAAGTTGTTAAGAGAGCAAATCTAGACTTCTCATCACAAGGAAAATTTTTTTTTCTATTTCTTTAATTTTGTATCTACGTGAGATGATGGATATTCACCAAACTTTTTATGATAATCATTTCATGATGAATTCAAGCCAAATAATTATGCTGTACACCTTAAACTTATACAGTGGTGTATGTCAATTACAACTCAATGAAACTGGAAGAAAAAGCAATCTTCAGCTCCAGAGCTTTTGTTAGGATCTTTGTTATGATTTCTATCTCTTCATTCAATATCTCTTTGTTCACAAATTGTTTCCTGGTTTCATTAAAGTTTTTAAATATTTTCGCATAGCTCCCTGAATTTCCTCAAAACAGCTATTTTGAATGCTTTATCAGCTAAATCACAAAATCTCATGCCTTTGAATCCAGCTACTAGAGAATTCTTGTTATCTTCTGATGGTAACGTGTTTCCTCAATTCTTGCTGCTTGCGTTGCTGTTTTTACATTTGAATCTGCAGTGTAAAAGTGTTAGTCACTCAGCTGTGCCAGGCTCTTTGTGACTCATGGACTGTAGCCGCCAGGCTCCTCTGCCCATGGGATTCTCCAGGCAAGAATACTGGAGTGGGTAGCCATTCCCTTCTCCAGGGGGATCTTCCTGACCCGGGGACCAAACCCAGGCCTCCTGGCTTGTTGGCAGATTCTGTACCATCTGAGCCACCAGAGGAACCTCCTCAAATCTCTACTTGTCCTCCAGAGGGAGCTATTTTTTGTTGGTTCTGCTTACGTCTGGTTTTCTCTCCAATCTTGTACGGACACAGCTACTCCACACTTCTCACTTTGCGGCTGAATTCGTAAGCTTGTGCTTCTACTGTGGTTCCTAACTGGCTAGAACACCTCTCGTGGGTTTTCTCAGATGGTGGCACTGCGTTCAGGCTTGTGGCTTGCCCCTTGCCCACAGACCCTGGCCTTTTTCTGAGGAGGTTGCTGGGGCTGTCTTCACACACACAGGAGTGTGCTCAAAGAAAGAGCCCCAGAGTTGGGGAAGGTAGCACGGAGGGCCGTGGGGGTACCCAGAGGCCAGGTGGGGAACCTCAGGGGAGGGTCTCCCCGGGGGCTTCCTGCTGGAGTCCTAGAAGCAACCTGCCTGAACCACGTCCCTTTAACGCCCTGTGACATTCTTATCTCTTTCCTGATCGCCTCCTTCTCCCAACCAGGGAGGCCCTGCCTTCACACTCAGGGAGCCGCAGGGGAGAAACAGGTTTCCTCCAGCGGCGCCCCCCGGAGCTGCGGTAGCTGGGAGCTCGCTCCCTGCGCCCCCTGTTTCCCGAGCGGAGACGTCATCACTGACGACGTCATCCCCAAGCTTTGCCACTTTCGGGGAGGGGCCGCGAATGCAGCCAATTCATTTTTTTATTCTCTGATGGCAAGCCGGACTCTCTGCTTGGGAAGGCTGGATTTCTGCCAAGTCCCTTCCACCCATGGGTGTCTTCCCCAGGCAGCACCCTCTTGGTGTTCCCCTGCTGGGGCTGAGAGCGGCTGCGGAAGGCAGCAGGCGCCTGCCGGCTCCACGCCGCACCAAGGCTCTGTCTTCCTAGTACTTGGTGCATGGCGGGTAGGGGCTGAGACCCCTCCTGGGTCGCTTGGTGTGTGGCGCTGAATCCCACAACTCGCACAGACGTGCTTTTGTTCAGGGATGGATTCAGCATTTCTTGCTAAACGGGGGACTCAGGGAGGGCTGTCTTATGCCGCGGTTATGCTGATGTCACGCCAACAGGAGCAAATGCCCAGTCACTGGGAGGGCAGGACTCATTTATTACACACCTCCCCCAACTAAGAGAGATGGATACTAAAGACAGACTGGCCCGGATCTAAAACCTACTTCTGTGATCTACTGCCTAAGCAAACCTGGGCCACGTGTTTTTATCCTGGTTGTGTAAAGAACCTTGCAGCTTTAAAAGCCAGCTAATTGCTTATCTCAGAAGTTTGGCTTACAATGAAGTAACGCAAGTTATGCTTCTAGCAGAAGTCAAGACATAACAGAACTTCAATTAATTTTAGCTTTACTCTTTCTTACTCTCCTATAGAATTCAGAATTCCAGTTCAACCTTTTAATTTAATTGTTGATTTCCCATGATGCCTTCCCATGCTAGAGGTACTCTTCCCCTGTGTTCTAATAGCGTCTTCAGTTTGCCAAGTGAAACTTTCTCTCTATATATTTGAATATGACCTCCTGAAAAGCAGGATTCATAGCTTATTCGTATCTTCTGTTCTGTGTCCTAGCAAAATGTCTTGAGCCCAACAGGAAATCAGCTCTTAGTCTGGTCTATTGCCATACTCTTAGAATCCTGTTAGATAAAATACCAATGCATTTACAAATGGCAAAGGATGTGACTGGAGCTTGTCTTTTGAAAAAAAAATTGAAAACTACTATACCCTCTAAAAAACAACTTTCTGACATACACTAATTGCTAGATTAAATCTATGCCCGTGACCAAGACCTTGCAGAAGCACAGGGCAGTCCTACAGAAAGCAGTGTTATCTGGGGCCCCCAGTGAATGAGAACAGGAAGTGAGCTTGTCTGTCTGGGCACCTTTTGGCACAGCTGAGTGTTAGAGTCAAGAAATGCCCATGTTTATCTCTTTGTTCCTTGTGCTTGTTACAGATGGGGGATTTTGCACTATGTTTTCCTGTTCATTCCTAACAGGCTGATAATACATTTTATTTTTACTTTTTTGATAATACATTTTAAAACATTTCTCACTGCTGAAGAGAAGAGACGTTTTTGGTGGTTTCTCAAATCTGATAGTTGGAGAAGGCAATGGCAACCCACTCCAGTACTCTTGCCTGGAAAATCCCATGGACAGAGAAGCCTGGTAGGCTGCAGTCCATGGGGTTGCTAAGAGTCGGACACGACTGAGCGACTTCACTTTCACTTTTCATTTGCATGCATTGGAGAAGGAAATGGCAACCCACTCCAGTGTTCTTGCCTGGAGAATCCCAGGGACGGCGGGGCCTGGTGGGCTGCCGTCTATGGGGTCGCACAAAATCAGACACAACTGAAGCGACTTAGCAGCAGCAGCAGCAAATCTGATAGTATTTCCCTATAGCCTTTTTCCATCCACTACATTGCCTTTTTAGGACTAAAACAATATCATAACATATATTTCTTGCTTTTCAGTTTGCCTAGAAATATTCTATGGGCTTCCTTGGTGGGTCCATGGTAAGGAATCTGCCTGCACTGCAGGAGACCTGGGTTCAATCCCTTGGTCAGAAAGATACCCTGGAGAAGGAAATGGAAACCCACTCTAGTATTCTTGCCTGGGAAATCCCATAGACTAGCCTGGCAGGCTAGAGTCCAAAAGGATTGCAAAGAGTCGGACAAGACTGAGCCACTGAGTATTCATCTAGTGTAGCTTCTACAATTTGCTTCTGGGTATATTCATGCAGGGCTTCCCAGTTGGCACTAACAGCCAAGAACCCGCCTGCCAATGCAAGAGATGTAAAAGATGTGGGTTCAGTCCCTGGGCTTCCCAGTTGGCACTAACAGCCAAGAACCCGCCTGCCAATGCAAGAGATGTAAAAGATGTGGGTTCAGTCCCTGGGTCGGGAAGATCCCCTGGAGGAGGGCATGGCAACCCACTCCAGTATTCTTGCCTGGAGAATCCCATGGCTAGAGGAGGCTGGTGGGCTACAGTCACAGAGAGGTGACTTAGCACAGCCTAAGCCAGCATATTTCATGCAGCGTTCACATTCTAAACAGTCTCTGCTCCTCCGTGTTGTTCAGCATAACACTACACAGGGATTCCCAGACAGAAGTTGTTTGGGAGATGTAAGCTGAGCCCTCTTGACGGTTTGTGGAGTGAGCAGAGGTTTTTCCAGTGGAGGGATGCATTCATGTCGTACAGGTGGTGAATACCAATAGCCTCTCACACTCTCGTACGTATAAATTTACTTCAGTGGTCTAAACCAAGCTGAAAGTATGAAACGGTACTCTGTTTTATCAGTGTTTCATAAGTAGAGCTGTACCTCATAGAATGAGAATTATCTGTGAAAAAAACTTTGAATATTTATCTATTATTTGGCTGCGCTGGGTCTCAGCACACATGCAGGATCTTTGGTTCCAGCCTGTGGGATCTAGCTCTCTTAGCAGGGACTGAACCCGATCCCTGCATTGGAAGCCGGGTATTTTAACCTCTGGACCACCTGGGAAGTCCTGGGGAGAAGTTTTTCTAAGATAATTTTTAAAGAGGGAACTTTGATTAGCTTTTGTCCCAGGAGTTTAGAATGAATGTTGCTGTCCCAGATGTCTTGCTGCACCATACATCAAATAGCATTAAATAGCTCTGACTGCGGCTGCTGTCCCAGTCACAAGCTTAGTAATTATGATCACCAGCCATCCGAACTGTCTAAAAGCAGGGAATATGGAAGCAGGAAGTTCAGCTGGGGCTTTTTGGTCCAAAGTGCTCATTGCCAGGTGGAAAAACTGAGGTTCTCAAAGGGAAAATACTGACCCATAGCAAAACAAATAGGAGTCAGGACTAACTTGTAAAATGCAACTCACAGCTCAGGTTCCTTTCAACTTGATCCCACCATTTATTGGCAAGAAGGCCAGTGATTGTTGTTTTAGTCCATTTTCTGTCTGTGGGGTTGTTTACAGATTATCCCATTTGATAAAGCATTATTTAAAATGCAGACCCGGGAACTGTTCTTGGTCCTTAGCATCACTGAATTGATATTTTGATTCCCAATTATCCCTGATCAATCTCCTCCCCAATGTACACACACACACACACACACACACACACACATACACAGATACACACACACAGATAAGAAATAAATGATTCTGATTTATTGAACAAATACTAGTGATTAAGGATATATCAAGGAGATAAAAAATACACTGATAATACATGATAATACATTGCATCATGGGGGCAAGTGATTATGAAGCAGGCTGGATGAATACATGTACATTAGGCAATCCCAATAGAGAAAATAACCTTTAAGTTGATGTTTTAAAAAAGATAAATTGAGACACTAAATATGTGAAGAGCATTCCAGTTGCATTCTCAGTGGATGCCTACAGCAGGCACGTGATAAAAGGCAGGAAGATAAAGAACAACTATCAGAATGATCTTAAGACAAAAAAAATGTGTGATGTATATAGAGATACACAGTCAGTATGCAGTTAAAATATTAACTGAGTGGAGGGAAGAGCAGAGTCAAATATTATACAATAAAAAGGTAGACCAGAGTCACTGCTGGAGGTCCTGGTGGGCCAGGTTTGGAAGTGAACATATTTTCCTTGAAAGTGTGTGATTATATCTATGAATGATTAAGAATGGTGAATCGGTTTGGCAAGCTATGCAGTAAAAGAGTATATTTTTAAGCTGTTGTCAAGTTTGGGGAAACAAAATTTTAATTTCAGAAAAAATGAAAATAGGAAATCTAGGCTCCTAAGGTCAGATAAGCATAAAAACTGACGTCATCATTGGTTGCATGGTTATGTGGTGTCTTTCATAGCCTGGAGAAATTAACACCTGCTTATCAATTTTTAATTTTGGCAGTCCAAATAAATAAAATGTACTTAATTATTTTGTTAATTAATTTGTGAATAATAACCCCAGCTGATTCCTTCAGTCTCTCCCCAGGACTCTTCTATCAAGATTTAGGCTAAAAGTGTGAACTATTTTTACCTTCTCTTTAAAAATGTCAAAAGAAACAAACTCATTTGGAGAGCTTAGTTTTCTTTACCATCTTCTGTTCACAATCTCGTCTCTCCTTCTTGCATCACACACGCCCCCGTCATCTCTCTAAATATTTCTGCAAGTGTTTTGCTATCTCATGCGTCACCATAGCCCTGTTTTGAGTTTCTCTGCGCCTTCGCATTCATTCACTATTGCTGTTTTCTCTGTCCCATCTCTACATCTTATGTGGGTCTATCCCTATTGATTTGTCTCTTCCTCAAGTCAGCAGATACTGTCTCTGGGATTACTTATTCTTTGTCTAACCTCTGTCTACTCTGGGCTACCTGTTGGCTGCAGCTTCACGGTGCATTTTCCTGCCTAATTCTCTTGTTTTCTGCCCTGGGTATTTCCTCACCACCCCATGATGTGCATGTCGCCACTGGTTACAGGCATGTAAAGGCTAACTGGGCTTTACTTTTATCTCAATATAATTCTCTTAGAGTGTTAATTTTCTTCATTTAATACTGATCTCTCTTACAATAACACTAAACCTCTGTCACCAAAATCCATCCTTACCAGCACTCTGCCCTGAACACTACCAGGCAATCTGAAACTGCGTTTCCCTTCAATCTCCTAAAAACGACAGTCTAAAGCTGAGCTTAATCTGGCTCTGTCTGTACTCCTCCTGTGTCCGTTTGTATTTCTCACTTCCTCTGTCTTTCAACATTACCTGATGTTCCTTGATCTTAGATTCAAATGCATAACATGTTAAGCAACTGGTTGCCTCTCTGGTTTCATTCTTTAATTCAGCTCAGTAGTGGGAAGACCGATAACTCTTTCTCCATTTTTTAGAAACTGTCATTTCTCTTCATTTCCACTGACTTCATTTTAGCTCAGGTCTTAATTGATTCTTCTTCCATTTCACATTCTTCATTAAGTGATTTTCCCTTTACGGTTTACATCTCACCAGATACAGTGAGTAACTTAATAAAACTCCCTACTGTTTATTCATCAGTCTGCAAACAATTTTGAGCAACATTGTACCAGTGAATGTGCTGCTGATTCAGGCAAAATATAGATTTTTATGAGATACTGTGTCTCTGAAAAAATATATTATCATTGAGGGGACATAAAATATTTGCCTACAGAAAATTATATAGACTGTAGGGTGTGTGTGTGTGTGTGTGTGTGTGTGTGTGTGTTTGATTAGAAAAACATCATCTAGAGAGAGAAGCAATCAACTAGAAAAACTTAAAGAATCAGATGGGATTTAAGATAGGCTTTACGGAAAGGAGAAACTCAACCAAAAACAGAAAGGAAGAAAGCGCATTTCAACCCAGGATGCTGACGTGAGGTGGTCAAGCAGAATGCATATTCAAGAGAAAGTTGAAGTGGGATTAGGAAGTGGGACTTTCAAGATAAAATGGACTTAAATGTTATATCATTAGAGACTAAGATTTGGAGATTGCTGTGTGTGAGCGTGAATGAATATTCATGAGTTAATATGAATGGATTCCACAATAATTTCTTTTTTAGAGCACTTTTCATTTATACTGTGGCGCTTGCTTTGGCAGCACATATACTAATTTATCCTGTGTTTGCATGTGTTTCTACACACACTTTTAGAGCTGGCAGGTAAATTATTCCTAATATCTTAATGTCACAGATGAAAAAACCCTGATTAAGTAAAACGTTAAAGGATTTGCCACAGCTCACTCGATAAAATGCAATAGGCCTGGTATTCCAGGGCACTTTATAAGATCAGCAATCCTTCTGTGTTAGAAGGATTGCTTCTAACACAAATCATGCTGTTTTGTTCATATAAGACCAAACCCAATGAGGAAATAGCTATTGCTAATTTGATATGTATCCACCAAAATGCTTAATACATGCCTAAAGAATCTCTATGCATACGACCGTCTAACAGGGTCTTTCTGACTCTATTCTTAATTTATGTCAATTTGGTCTTATGATCTCCAAAATTTCTCCTTTCCTATGCTACTCCTGACTCGACCTGGTGATGTACCTTCTCTGAACCTTCACCCCTACGCCCCATACACGCACACTGAGCACCCACCATGGGTGAAATACTGGGATACACAACGTGAAGGAGACAAGTGCCAGCAGTTTCACTTAGCTGGCTCTCAGTATGAGTTTGCTGAATGGACTTTGCCCTCAAGGTGCTTGCAGTCGGAAAGGGGTCACAGATCACACACATCTGCAGCTCTCAAAAAGGCTAAGGGCAAATATTATCAAACTGTTAAGCTTAACTCAGCTCTCAGCCAGTCTTCCTCTTGTTTTCCCTGTTTGCACAGTTATGCTTACTTATTACAGGTGGACGTCCCAGAAGGGATGGGTTTGACATAGTAACAGAAAACAAGAAATGCAGGAGTCTATCTTATCTACAAATGGAGGGGGGTGGATTTAAGTGAACAGAGACAACAAAAATAGAATATTGCCGTCTGGAGAAAAACCATAATATAAACTTGTCAAGTCATAGAAAGAATTGAAATTTTGCCAATAGCCTCTTACACAGAGACCATGGCTTTCTAAGCCTTTTGCTGTGAATCAGAATGTTCTGGACACATGATTCTTACGAATCAGCAGGAGAAGTTGGCTCCTCTCTTTCTTCCAACTCGCTGTAAATTGGTGCATATATATTTACTTCTTCATAAAGACGATCTTCTGGAATCTGATGAGGTGAGGGGGAAAAAACATTATCAATCACCAAGAATTTTCTGCCATTAGAATATTTGCTTAAGAGTCATATCTCATCTTTTTTTGTATCTCACAGCCTACCATTCAGTTCAGTTCAATTCAGTCGCTCAGTGGTGTCTGACTCTTTGCGACCCCATGAATCGCAGCATGCCAGGCCTCCCTGTCCATCACCATCTCCCGGAGTTCACTCAGACTCACATCCATCGAGTCAGTGATGCCATCCAGCCATCTCATCCTCTGGCGTCCCCTTCTCCTCCTGCCCCCAATCCCTCCCAGCATCAGAGTCTTTTCCAATGAGTCAACTCTTCACATGAGGTGGCCAAAGTACTGGAGTTTCAGCTTTAGCATCATTCCCTCCAAAGAAATCCCAGGGCTGATCTCCTTCAGAATGGACTGGTTGGACCTCCTTGCAGTCCAAGGGACTCTCAAGAGTCTTCTCCAACACCACAGTTCAAAAGCATCAATTCATCGGCGCTCAGCTTTCTTCACAGCCTGCCATTACGCTGTAATATTGTAGCCACCTGATGTGAAGAGCCGACTCATTGGAAAGACCCTGATGCTGAGAAAGACTGAAGGCAGGAGGAGAAGGTGGTGACAGAGGATGAGATGGTTGGATGGCATCGCTGACTCAATGGACACAAGTCTGAGTAAGCTCCAGGAGAAGGTGAAGGACAGGGAACCCTGGCGTGCTGCAGTCCAAGGGGTCGCAAAGAGTCGGACGTGACTGAGTGACTGAACAACAACAGCAACAATACTTCCATCTCCAACCAACCAGGTTGGCTGGCCAAGTGGGTTCCAAAGAAATTGTCAATGAGAAGTTGTTGAGATGATTCTGTATCTGAAATTTGGTACATCTCTTATCTTACTTATCTCTGAAGGAAAGGGATCAGAAAAGGCAGGCAGACTTGAATGCTTCAGGCAAGTGGAAAGATGGAGGGAGTGTGTTTTACCTGGAAGATCTGAGTAAATGTGTATGCATCAGGTATTTCTAACTCTCTTTCATATGTCACAGGTATAAAATTGGGTAAGACAAGTGGAAGCTCAGTTGGTAGTCATGACTCAGAGAGGAAACAAAATACAGGCTTCAGAGCAAGTGGGAAGGTGAAATCCAAGAAAGAGAGCAGGAACAAATTTTTAAAAGCCCAGATATTTAAGTGTTTCTAACATGTGCTACCTGTATATTTGTCTGTTATGCTCAACATATGCTTAATACTTTGAAGCATCTACATTTCCTAAAATGATGAAGATCTTACTTTCCTAAACTTCAACCAAAGGAATTATATTAATACTATGAGGTTTGTGAGTGGAAAATTTGATTCAAAACATGAGATTTGGTTCCCATTTCTTCACACCCTCTCCAGCATGTATTGTTTGTTGACTTTTTGATGATGGCCATTCTGATTGGTGGGAGATGATACCTCACTGTGGTTTTGATTTGCTTTTCTCTAATAATGAGTGAGGTTAAAATAAATTAATTCATTCAAAACATGAGATTTGGAAACCAAAACACTGAAACTTGGAAAATGGAATATTGAAACTGGAAGCAATGCTGCAGGAAAGCCAGGCCATACTTTTAAGCAACAAAGCTCAAGTTCTTTATCATTTAGGGTTTAATATCAGGCCTCCGCCTACCTGATTTCCTTCAAGTATTTCGCCAATTCCATAAGCTATGAGTGACACAGCGCTGCCAAAGCCCAGGATGGTGAGAAACAGGATCATCGCCACAACTTCCTGTTGAGCAACAGCCAACAACAACCAAAGGACAATGGAGTCAAGGGGTGGGAAAGCACATTCCCTTACAGCAGCCCCTGTTTTCATCACCCATGCCCACTCAGCACATGGCCAGTTCCTATAGAATGACACGTGCGAAAACCAGGAGGTGGTTACTCAAAGCCCCCGGCACCACCCTTGCAGGACTCAGGTCAAGGTGGGGGAAAGAGGCTGGCACGACCCTGGGCACGAGCCTCCAGAACACTGCATTACGTGATGCCGTGGCAGGAAAGGGTGGTGTTCACGGAAAGGGAAAGAAGGCGTCCCACTTAGATCAGGACCAGGGTCTCAGCCTTCCCATGAGAAATACACACGGTGGAGAAGCAGGCCAGAGAGCAGTAGTCGTTCACAAAGACCTCCTCGCAGCTGTAGACGTAAGTGGCACTCTGCTTCAGGTTACTGATGAGGATGCCGACGCCTGTTCCCGCAGCCACACCGCTAACCGCATTTGCTCCCAGGCATCCGCGAATCTGACGACAAAGGGGAACATTTAGACTGGGTCCCGCATCTGCCACAGTGTTCAGTAAACCTACCTGCCTTTCAGGGCTGGATACATCCAACAAACTCTACACTTATGCAAAGGGAAAAAAGTGAGGTCACTCAGTCGTGTCCAACTCTTTGCGACCCCATGGACTGTAGCCCACCAGGCTCCGCTCTCTCACTATCTCCCAGAGTGTGCTCAGATTCATGTCCACTGAGTCTGACCATCTTGTCCTCTGTTGTCCCCTTCTCCTTCTGCCTTCAATCTTTCCCAGCACTAGGGTCTTGTCTAATGAGTGGACTCTTCACATCAGGTGGCCAGAGCTTCAGCATCAGTCCTTCCAATGAATTATTCAGGGTTGATTTCCTTTAGAATGGACTGGTTTGGTCTCTGACCTATCCAGCGGACTCTCAAGAGTCTTCTCCAACACCACAGTTCAAAAGCATCAATTCTTCAGAGCTCAGCCTTCTTTATGATCCAACTCTAACATCTGTACATGATTACTGGGAAAACCTTAGCTTTGACTAGACAAACTATACTCTTGGAAATGAATCATTTGTTGGATCACAGGACTATAGTGTGAGGACATAGCGGGTGTGAGGGTATTTTTTCAACAAGTGTCAAAGTAATTCATTGTTTTTAAGTGGTACAATTGGTATTTTAATGATTACATGTTTAGTGACTATATCCAAGACAAAAGTAGATTGGAAGAAAATCACATATCCACATTCACTCATAAGAGATAACATCGTGACTCCTTCAAGACTCTTAATATTAAATTTTTCTTACCTTCTCAAGGATAAAGACAGAATGCAACTCACCAGATATGCTGAAGGTTTCTTTTCAGACATGATTGATGAAATACCAGAAATAGCAAACTGTTCAAAAGGAAGGGGGGTAAAAAGCACAGTGGGTCTCTGTTCTTCTCTGTGTCCCTTTCATCCTCACCTTCCAAACAGAAGGTAAAGTTGTGGGCATTCTATACCGATGTCCTTTAATCCATTCTATTTTTTAGTTTTATCATTTTATTTTTCTAATTTCCTATAGAAAGCATCTCAAAATTAAATGTCCATGTGAATTATCTTGTTAAAATGCAAATTGCTACCCAGTAAGTCCTAGATGTGGCCTGAGATTCTTCGTTTGTACCAGGCTGCCAGGTAATGCTAACTCTGAGAGTCCATAGGTCCCCACTAAGTGCTGTGAAGTCCAGCAGCCCCTGGGGTGTGACTCTGCTGTAACACAACTCGCATTCTATTGTGATCATTCGCTCGTACAAGCATCTTGTGCATTACAGTGTCAGTTCCTCTGGGTGAGAAACACGTGTCCGTCTCCGGAGTCTGCCATCTATCTTGTAGACATACAGCCATTATGAAAATACACATGGTGAAGGATTTAGTGAAGTTATCAACCAGGAGCACACATTCAGAACATTTCATAGATTCAGATTGTGTGGTGAGTTGAGGGACACCTAATGAACTAAATGATCGGAGTGAAAAGACAGTAAGGAAGTTTCAAATTAAATACAGCAAAAGTTTAAGGAGAGTTTTGAACAAGTGACCTGAGACCTGCGTATTTAGCAGAGGGCCAAGCCAATGCAGTATTTTTAGGGTTAAAATATATCCTCGTGAATGAAAATGTTGACGCAAAAAACAACATGGATTAATCAGAAACAAGCATGCTAAGTGCGAGAAGCCAGGCGTTAGAGAGAAGATGGCGTTATCATTCACTTACGTAAAACTCCAGAGAATGCAAACTAGTCTGCTGTGACAGAAAACAAGCGACTGCTTGAGGATAGGAGGACAGGGCTGAGGGAGGGGTGACCAAGGGGAACAGGAGATTTTTGGCCGTGATGAGTATCTTCATTATATTAATGTGGAAATGTTCTCACGTGTCATGTCAAAATTTATCAAATTATACACCTTAAATAGGTGCTGTTTATTATACATCAGTTATACATCAATAAAAACTATGTATTTTTGTAAGCTCATTCAGCCATCTGGTTTCTAACTAGTACACTGACTGAAAGAGATACAGTGAGAAAGTGCCTAACAGAGTTTCTAGGGCACAGTCGAAGTTCATCAGATGTCAGCCTTGCTCTCCTCATTTCAACAATCTCTCCCCCCACCTTTGCTGCTGCTGCTGCTAAGTCACTTCAGTCGTGTCCGACTCTGTGTGACCCCATAGACGGCAGCCCACCAGGCTCCCCTGTCCCTGGGATTCTCCAGGCAAGAACACTGGAGTGGGTTGCCATTTCCTTCTCCAGTGCATGAAAGTGAAAAGTGAGAGTGAAGTTGCTCAGTCGTGTCCGACCCTTAGCATGGACTGCAGCCCACCAGGCTCCTCCGTCCATGGGATTTTCCAGGCGAGAGGACTGGAGTGGGGAGAGTACTGGAGTGGGTTCCATTGCCTTCTCCACTACCTTCGCTAAAATAGCTTTACTGATGAATGGTGTTACGCAAATTCTTTTCAAGTTGGATTCTGAAAGTTTAGGTTCGATTCTTACTAGCTAAATGCCTCTTGAGCGATACATAAACATGTATTAGCTAGTTTAACCCAAAGTGCCTTGTAAACTGTGAGTATGCATCTATATTATATATATATCCATATACATATTAGAATACACTCATATATTCTCAACAGTAGAATAAACAATTGCTAGATCTGATCTGGATAAAAGAAAAGCCATGTGCAGTATTATTTCAGACAAGTGTAGACATATACTCACAAATAGGGCTCCCCAGAATGGGTAGCCAGCTTTAAATGATGAAAAAAAGTTTTCAGTAAACTCTGAATCATTGATCTTGGCGCTCACAATTATTCCAAAATAAAGGTATATCAAACCAATCAGAATTTGTGTTACCTGTAGAAAAATGCATAGATTTTGTGAATCAGAAGGTATTTTTCTAAGATCACATCAATTTCCTTATAATCGAGGCCAAACGTGAGAAACTGCTTTGCTGTCTTAGGCAGGCCTCAAAAGGATCAAATGCAATATTTTCCAGTATCATCTGGCCACTCTAAGAATCTATACTGGCATGACCTCATGCAAGCATAGCCATCTCCTGTGCCTTTATTTACACACTCATGGTGGACGTTAATAATGGCTCTTTCTATCTATGAGAAGACAAAATTATAAATCATTCACAGGGTGATATTGACCCATTGGCAACTGAACAGAGTTGGCAGACCCTACTTGCTAGTCTAACCCTAGTCTTCATGAGGAAATGCTTCTTTCTACCCAACAGGGTGCCTGGAGGTGGTGGATCAGTTGCTAAGTCGTGTCGGACCCTGGGAACCCCACGGACTGCAGTCCACCAGGATCTTCTGGTGAGATTTCCCAGGTAAGAATACTGGAGTGGGTTGCCATTTCCCTCTCCAGGGAATCTTCCCAATCCAGGGATTGAACCTGGGTCTCCTGCACTGCAGGCAGATTCTTTGCCAACTGAGCCACTGTTAGGACTCTGCCTAACAGTGTGTGGCGAGTGTCAATAATTTTCTTCTAGGTTTTTCCCTCTGTGAGTCTAAGTAGGGAAGCTATGTTGATGCCACCAAATACTCTTTCCTAGAGCCAGTCTTTACTCCAGTTGAGGTTGGAGGAGGCTCACTCACCCCCAGGAATTCCAGCTCTCTCTTCAAAACAGTCAGCCACGTTTGGCGTGGTGCAGTTCGGACGGGCCTTTCCAGTAAAACGCTTTCCTGGAGAGATATTTCTGCAAGTTCAATTTCAGATGCACTGTGAAGTTTACACAGAAATGCAGCTGTGAGAAAACTCTATAAGTCTCCATGCAAAGATCTCAATGGACAGAAAGGAGAGTTTTGCTTATTTTTCAAAATAATTCTGTAATTAAAATCTTCACTGTAAAAGTCAGGAAACTCAGAGGCTCAGAGGGTCCAAGTTAGTGGCCAGGACCACTATCTGATCACGGTTAGATGGAACAGAAACCATACCAAGCCCTCTTATTCTTGTGCCTGTGTGTACTTAATCACTCAGCCATGTCCGATTCTTTGCAACCCCAAGGACTGTAATGTAGCCCACCAGGCTCCTCTGTCCATGGAATTCTCTAGGCAAGAATACTGGAGTGGGTAGTCATTCCCCTGTCCAGGTGATCTTCCCGACCCAGAGATCAAACCCGGGTCTCTTGATTGCAAGTGGCTGTTTTACCATCTGAGCCACCAGGGAAGCAGGGAAGCCCTTCTTATTCTTAGTCCAGAGTTATTACCAGGCTCTTTCTCATTAATCTATGCTGGTGAGTAAGAGTAAAAACTGTCAAACATGTTCACCTACACACTCAGTCTTTTTAACATAGAAATGTATCTGAAAAGAGGTTGTCAATGACATAGTCAACTTCATGTACATAAAGGAGTGACTTTGAAAGGTCTGTTGATCTCTGTTCCTATTTCATCCTTAGAGGAGGCTCACTGGCAGCACTATGTCTTCCCAAGCATTGGAGTGTACTTAATATTTTACACTGACTTTCAATCTGTTACTGATTTCTGAAGCTCTGTCTTCAGTTTCTCCTCAAACCTTTAAAAGAAAGTTTTAATATGTGTTGGGGGTTCCCTGGTGGCTCAGATGGTAAAGAATCTGCCTGCAATGCAGGAGACCTGGGTTTGATCCTTGGGTCAGAAAGATCCCCTGGAGGAGGGCATGGCAACACACTCCAGTATTCTTGCCTGGAGAATTCCATGGACAGAGGAGCCTGGCGGGCTACAGTCCACAGGGTTGCAAAGAGTTGGACAGACTGAGCGACTAACACACTCCCCGTACGTGCTGATCTTCTGTATCCAAAGGGAAACCAAACTATGCACATCTCCACCAGATTTCACCCTGCGAACATTTTCCTCTAGACAGTGGGGCAGGACCCCGCAGCTTGAGAGTCACAGAGATTCACACACATCAGACACAGAGGCAAGAGGGTACAAAGCCCCTACTTCAAGCCTAGAATATGAGTCTCTTTTGTTAGAAAACTTCAGCTGTTCCCAACTTACCGCTAAATAAAAACCTTCTTCTCCCATCAACCAGAGAAAACTACTGGGAAAGTATAGCAAATAACTTCTTTATACTCGGTATTTTCATTAAGCCCAGTGGGCCATGCCCAAGTTCACGACCTGGCATCGCCCCAGCACTGTGACTGTCTCCAGGTCATTAAGTGACTGGGAACAGAAACAACCAACAGTTTGCGCCTACCTGGCGGGCTCCTGCGGAGTGGGGAGAGCAAGCTCTGTCCTGCTCCTACTCTCTGCCTCCATTGCTTCACTAGCAGAGCTCTCCAGGGATGAAGGGCAGTGTTACCGTTAGCCTTGGCGGGCTCCCTCTCAAGAGTCTCCGGATGGCCAGCTAAGATGGGTGATTCATGATGTGGATAACTATCTTCGTACTTAAGACATTGGTCAGAAAGATAAGTTTCCTCGCTGATTAAGATCAACGGGGCTTTTCTTGTTATCACTAAGAGCAAAATTGAATGGGCTACTGAATTGGGATGAGTGTGAATTGGGGAGATTTGAGACTCTTGGAGGATAATTCTTTCTGAAATCAGCAGGATTTACAGAACCCCAAAATGAGAGGGTTTATTTGGAACTGCGAAGGTGAGAGAGAACCACAGGGCAAAAAGAGACTGTGCTTCTCTCCTGGTGTTTTCTCTGTTTGTGACCCAGGTCAGCCACTCCCGTGTCGGAAGTCCTCCAGTTGTCTTCAGAGGACTGGGCTTCACAGGTGGTCTAAGGCTGAAGCACTCTGCAGATATGAGTGTTTCCGATATCTGTCTTTCTCTAGACTCTTTCATGTTGCTGCAAGTGGCATTCTTTCATTCTTTTTATGGCTGAGTAATATTCCATCGTCTATATGTACCACAGCTTCTTTATCAAGTCATCTGTTGGTGGATGTTTAAGCTTCTTCCACGTTCTGGATATTGTAAATAGTACTGAAATGAACATTGGGGTGCATGTATCTTGTCAAATTATGATTTTCTCCAGATATATGCCCAGGAGTGGGATTGCTGGATCACAAGGTAGGTCTATTTTTAAATAGAGCCTCGGGATTTTTCATTCTCTCACGTCTCCTTTAGAGAAGTTACACCATATCTTCTAGAAAAGACCTCAAAGAAAGGTCTCCTTATGGTGCTTTCTGGGAGCAGTCTATAATACTTCATTATGTTTGCAGAGAATAATCAGAAACTAAACTTGAGGTTTAGAGAGGAAAGAGACTGAGGATGGTCTTTGGTGTTTGGACACAAGGCTATTTTGTGAGAATTTTCAACAGAAACTTGCAAAATGCAAATCAGTAACTGAGACGCGTCTTGGGAGTTTCAACCATTTCATGCCCCAGCTTTGGCCAGCTCCTTCCCCCGTTGAGATGCTTATCGTCCTCTGTACCCTCACTTTGGGTCTTTGTATAAACACACTCCTGGATCTTTCACAACAGTGAACATTGAAATGTATACCAAAGTGCCTTTTTTCTGGTGGGGGCAAACTTATCAAGATGGGCTTTAACCATGCCTCTGCCTGAAGGAGGAGATAACAGTGCTAACATCCCTCCCGCCGCATGTGTTTCCTCCTTCTGGAGGTACATCTGTCCACACTCTGCACCCACTCATCATCCGGCTTCCTCTTTGACAAGCAACATTTCTTCTCTTTGATATACACTGGGTTTATTTCCCCAAACTCCAAAGAAATTTGCTTTAAGATCCCATCTGGACAATTGCTTCCTCAAACTGAATGTTCAGGTCACTTAAATGTGCACGTGTTTACATGTTGCGAATTGAAAACTGCTATTTCTTCAGGGTATTGTCTGAAACTCCCAAAGGAATCCCAGTCTTTCTGTCTCTCTGACACACACACACGCACGCACGTGCACATAAGGTCTAGAGCAAACAAGCATTGAGGTCAAAGAGCAAATTTCTTCCTCTTTTCAATGTTATAGAAGTTATCCACGCCAATTCAATGAGAGAAAAAAGTGTGAGGATAGATACTGATCTTTTTTAGAATTTTATTTATTTTTGGCTCTGCTGGGTCTTTGTTGCTTAGGGGCTTTTCTCCAGCCGCGGTGCGTGGGGACTCCTCCCCAGCCGCGGTGCGTGGGTCAGCCATCCCATGCTTCCCTCGTCACAGAGCACGGGCACTTATGCCTCCGTAGTTGTGGTTTGCGGGCTGTTTGTGGCTCACAGGCTCTAGAGCACGGGCTCAATAGTTGTGAAACATGGGCTTAGCTGCTCTGTGGCATGTGGGATCGGCCCGGACCAGGGATCAAACAGCGTCTCCTACACTGGCAGGCAGATTCTTTACCACTGAGCCACCAGGCAGGCAGGCCCTATGCTGCTGCTGCTGCTGCTAAGTCATCTCAGTCGTGTCCGACTCTGTGCGACCCCATAGACGTCAGCCCACCAGGCTGCCCCATCCCTGGGATTCTCCAGGCAAGAACACTGCAGTGGGTTACCAGTTCCTTCTCCAATACATGAAAGTGAAAAGTGAAAGTGAAGTCGCTCATTCGTGTCCGACTCTTAGCGACCCCATGGAGTCCTTCATCTGATCTCTAAAAAAGAAATGAAATTGCTTTCATTTGCAAATGTAAATAAGAGCAAGATGTACAGATGAACAAGATAAAGGAAGACATTATATAATTAAAAAGAAGACCTGATTACAGAGAAGAGACCTGATTAAAAAGGAGACCTAATTAAAAAGATCTTATTAACATAAGACCTGAAGAGCAAAATATAAATGACACCATTTAATATATTAATAATATTTCAATTCCCACCAAATTGGTCTATGATTTTTAAATCAAAGTTGCAAAATATTTCAGAGCTTTATATAGGAAAAGCAGAATTAATGAAAAATGATAATACGATTGTTACTGTAAATACCTTTCCTTCCACTGAAGTCTGTTCACCAATGGTTCGGTTCACTGTATCAGACTCCTCACCAGCCTTCTTCTCTTAACTCCTTCCAAATCACTCTGCATTGCAACTGCAATGATGGTCCTAAATCCCAAGTACATGACCTGTCCGTCTTTGTTCATCGTTGTGTTGGTAAATATTTAACAACTGGCTTTCTAGGGTTGGAGGGTGGAACTTGGCCCTGGACAGTAAGGAATCCACCTGCAATGCAGGGTCTTCAGTCCCTGGGTCGGGAAGATCCCCTGGAGGAGGGCATGGCAACCCTCTCCAGTGCTCTTGGCTGGAGAATGCCATGGACGGAGGAGCCTGGTGGGCTGCCGTGCACTGGATCGCAAAGAGGCAGACACGACTGAATGACTAAGCCGCATGTGGTATAAACAGTTTCACCATAGCCTACTTCAAGCTAACAAAATGATGTTCAGTTATCCTCACTGAAAATTAAAAGTCACCACTCTCAAGGCAATATCAGCTGGTTCAACAGCACCGCATCAATTTCAACTCCTCTGTTTCTCTTTCAGGCAAGGCTTTCCTGGGGCCCGCGGCCGCAGAGGGGAGTGAGAACAAAGGTCCCTGGCTGCTCACGCCCTGAGGAAGGGGCAAGTTCATTCCTTACACAGGTTGGAGGCAGCAGTGGCCAGCCTGGAGAGATGCCTGGGGGGCTGGCCCTCCCTTAGACGGTGCTGTGTGCAGGGGCGTGCACAGTGCCTTGCTTGCTGTTCTGTCTCGTCTCCTGAGAGGCATACACGTCTCCTCCAAACAGGTCTTGCCATCTGCTCCTCACGCATCAAAGTCAGACACACTAAAGCCTCTGGTGTGTTCCCTGAATATCCCCAATTCTCTCCTGCTTAGAGGCCTTTGCATATGTCCAGCTTCTTCCTTTTCCCCTTCATCATGCTAACTCCCAATCATCTTTAGGATCTCAGTTTAGGGGACTTCCCTGGAGGCCCAGTGGCCAACACGCCAAACTCCCAGTGCAGGGGCCCTGGGTTCGATCCCTCTTCAGGGAACTAGATCCCGTGAGCCAAGACTTCCTATGCCGCAACTAAAGATCTCACGTGCTGTAACGAATACCCAGTGCAACCAAATAAATAAATAAAATTGTTAATGTTTTTGAAAAAAAAAAATCTCAGTTTAGGAGAAAAGTCTTCTCCCCAAAATTGTCATTTTCATCTCTTTAACCTGGTTTAGAAACTCTTTCAATGAGCTTCCAAAGATTCCTACACTCTTCCTATCACAGCCCTTAATGCTCCATGTTATAATGGTATGTTCCTGTGGGTCTGTATCTCCCACAAAGAGCAACCAGAGAACAGAGACTGTGGCTCACTGGCTATTGTATGCAGAGCACATGGCACATAGTAGGCACCTTCCAAATAACTGTTCAATGGATTGAAAAAAGAAACAAATTATATTTAATGTGCATGTATGCATTTCTTCATAAAGTATGTATATTTTACATATATGTATTATCTGGAGAGGCGAGCATTGTTAGTAGAGAAGACTACAGAAAAACCTTTGCACGTGTGGCAAGCAAGGAGCTGAGAGAACCTTACAGGTGTGAATTGATGGACGCTGGACGGCTCAGTCCCCTCTCAAGAGAGGGAACTAATTCATAAAGCAGAAACATAAGTCCGCCAGCAGTAGATATACAAATCAGGAGCCAGAGATATCAAAAAGAACACCAAATTGCTACCTGAGAGGATGGTCGCGGATGTCACTGGAGGGAATGGGAGCAGCCACGATGGAAGTGTGAGGGTTTCTGCCATCTTTAAGGCACACCTATCTGACCACCGTCTCACCTCAGCCTTACCAGCACAAAAAGACCAGCAGCAGCAGCAGCAGCATTATCAAATAGCTGTGATTCTCTTTTCACATCTGCTTTATTTTTACTTAATCTGCATAACAATGAATAAGACAGTTGGTACCGTAACACCTATTTTACAGATGAGAAAAAAATAGATCAGAGAGATTAAGTTCACACAGACAGTATCAGAATTTGCACTCAGGTCTGTAAGATTCTAAAGCTTTAATTCTTTCTTCTCTGCATTATAGATTCTCACTGTCCTTTGAAGGACAAATATTGATTTTGCTCTCAAAGACCCCCATCTAAGGCATCATTTTTGGATCCGGACATGTGTGAATTTCAGCAGCTCACTGAAAAAAAAGACTTCAAGACTTGACCTCCTACCTCAAATATAGTAAAAATTTATCTTAATGTTATTTTGGTGATTTTTTGGACAGTTTTTGCAATGTTGGTGTCAACTGAAGTCAAGAAGCATTTTCTATGATGGGAAACGTCTTACTCATTTTTCCTTCTCACTGGGGTTGGAAGTTGGAGTTTAGAAAGAATACATGAAATAGGGAGGATTCTCCCTGCCTTTTTTAAAAACGTTAGAAGACAATGAAGCAGGCAGGTAAGAAGAAAGAGAACTGATTTCTGGGAACAATTTTAGCGTGGTGATCATAGCAGTTACAAAAGAAAGGATGCCTAGAGAAACACAAAAGTCCATTCCCAGGACTTATGAGGGAGTTTATAGTCAGGACAGAAAGGACTGAGTCAAACGTCCACACTTCTCACGATGGGCACCACGATGGTAGAGACGTGGCTCACAGGCTTGTGTTCTCTTGAGTTCCTGGATGGAGCACTGACTCACTGGAGACTCAAGACTGAATTTCCTTGCTTTCATTTGGAGGCATTCTTGATTCCCCAGGATTGGAAAGGGAGGAAATTGCCTGGAAAATAAAACAACATCAAACTCCAGGAACAGGATCAACACAGCCCTCTCCTTCCTTCCTATTATCATCATGAACAATGCCAACAATACTCATTCACTGATCATCACTGTGATCAAATATTACATACATAGTCCTTCCAGCAAGCATTAGAAATGAGCAAAAGCAGTACGTGTACGGCTGAGTCCCTTTGCTGCTCACCTGGAACTGCCACAACACTGTTAGCCGGCTATACGCCAACACAAAATCAAAAGTGTGAAGAAAAAAGTGGACAAGAGCATGTTCAGTTTACAATTAAGATAGCTAAATCCAGAAAGAATTTGTGGTTTTTCCTGGAAATTAACTAGAGAGTGACAAGTTCAAAAAACAATGATTTAGTTCTATCCATGTGAAAAACGTATGCTCCTATTTATAAATGATATGACCAATAAGGAATTAATATCCAACATATATAAATAGCTCATACAACTCAACATCAAAAGAAAAAAAAATTAAGAAATGGGCAGAAGAACTGTGTAGACGTTTTCTAAACAGGAAAAACAAATGACCAGCAGGTACATGAAAAGATACTCAACATCACTAACCATCAGGACATGCAAATCATAACCCCAATGAGATGTTACCTCACGCCTGTCAGGATGAAGTCTGCAAGTAACATGTGGGTGAGGATGTGGAGAAAGGGGAACCCTCCTACACCCTACACTGTTGATGGGAAGGTGAATTGGTACAGCCACTGTGGAAAACAGTATGGAGGTTTCTCAAAGAAATAAAAACAGACCCACCATGACTCGGCAGTTCTACTCCTGTGTATACAGCCCAAAAAAACCCAAATGCTAATTCAAAGAGATATATGCACTCTGGTGTTCATAGTAGCATCATTTACAATTGCCAAGATACGGAAGCAGCGTAAGTGTCCGTCCACAGATGAATGGAGAAAGAACACAGAGCTCTGTTCATAGGGATATATTCACATCCGTGATATTTACATACAGTGTAGATGTGTTCACTGGAATACTAGTCAACCGTAAAAAGGAACAAAATTTCGCCATTTTGCAGCAACATGGATGGATTTGGAAGACATTATGCTAAGTGAGATAAGTTAGACAGAGACAGATAAATACTGCATATCACATATGTGGAATCTAGAAAACACAACAAACAAATGAAAATAAGAAAAAAAGAAGCAGGCTCACAGATGTAGAGGCCAAACTAGTGGTTATCAGTAGGGAGGAAAGGACAGGTTATATAGAGGTGAGGGAGTGGGAGGTACCAACTATTGGGTATAATACAGGCTCAAGGGTGAATTACACAGCTCAGGGAATATAGCCAACATTTTGCAATAACTATAAAATGAATGTCATCTTTAAACATTATATAAAAAATAAAAATTAATTTTTTAAAATACATGCTCTTAAAGATGAAATACACTGCTTCCTCTTGTATTTTTAGGTTAGAATTCTTTTCCAACCTTCATGCCAAGTCTAACATTTGTACGAGCTGTAACTCCAGGAACCCCACAAATCATTATCGTATGAAAGTTTCTCTCCAGTTCCAAAAGTCAGGGACCATCTTAAACCCTAGAGGGAAGGTGCAGATCATGTGAATTTTAAGTCATTTAAACAAACCCACCTTTCTTAAATGCCAGCAGTTTGCTTTGAGCCACAGGGCTACAACAGAGCATGCTATGCACAATTCCAGCAAGGTAAGGATCAGCATCAGTGACACGAGACCCTAAGGGTAGGATGCAGCAGATTAAATCCAGTAGAAACGCTCAGAGGAAAAGGAAAGGCCAGCAGGAAACCAGACTATAACACCTACCCTCCATAAAACAGGGCAAAGTGAGTCACAAATTAGACTTAATACACAGCCACACACCAACACTCTACATGAGACACAAGGCCCATCTAAAAGCATGTAAACCTTTTTCCTGGAAGAGACACAGGTACTTCTGTATCAACCCGTGTGAAACAGCTATAGTGGGAAAGCGCTGACATTACAATTACCATCTGCCAGCTGGAATAGCAGTGAGCCCGGGAGATGTACAGGCAGCTTAGGAAAAGGGGCAAAGGGGCCTTTCATCAGCTCTTTAGTTGTACTCCCTAGAGGCTTGCATTTACAGTATGCCTACAGACTAAACTAGGAAGCTGAAGAGCGAGACACAGAATTACTGGATCCTTCTACCATCAATGAGGCACCTAGAAGAAACAAATGCTAATGCCTCTGGAGAGAAATACTTCCAAAATACACACACACACACAAAATCAAACCCATATAAACACAAACTTAGAGTATTAAAAATACAATGGAGAAAGTTAGAACTCAGACTTCCATGAGTAGTATCAGCAAACAGGAAGATTAAGTCAGTAAAAAACAGTTCACAAATCACGGGAAAATAAACAATTTGGAGGAAAATCTTAATTTCTCAGTTGACTGTAGCAGAGGGAGAACATGTAAACACAAGCCAAAAAAATGCTTTGGGAAGGCTATTAAAAATGTTCCCTTTTAAATACCACACTCAAATAAATTCACAAGTAAAGCCGTTCAAAGCTTCAGTGAGTCACTACTTGAAAATCCCAGACCACAGAGAAAATTGTAAATCTCCCAAGTTAGTTTCATTAAGATAATTGTGAAATAAAACTTTTTAACTGTAATCTCTCTGGGGAACGTAACAGTATCAGTAGCAGTGCGTGCTGCATGCTAAGTCGCTTCAGTCCTGTCTGAATCTCTGCAACCCTATGAACTGTAGCCCGCCAGGCTCCTCTGTTCATGGGATTCTCTAGGCAAGAACACTGGAGTGAGTTGCCATGCCCTCCTCCAGGGGATCTTCCCGACCCAGGGATCAAACTTGCATCTCACATGTCCTGCATTGACTGGTGGGTTCTTTACCACAGGGACCACCTGGAAGCCCATTAGCAGTAGCAGCAGTATGTAATAATAACCTAATACAGTATGCATTGTGTTAATTACTTATCACATATTAATTTATATAATCTTTACATGTAATACATATAATAATTCAATCTATTACTACCCTCATTTCAGTGACGATAAAATTGAAACACAAAGAGGTTGTCTTATTTGCTCCTTCAAAGCAAAGCTGCTAAGTGGTAGAACCAAGATTCAAATCAAGGCAGCGTGGTGCCTGATATGTTACTTGGTTCCTCTATACTTTGAACTGTTGAAGTACTTCATAATTATACACAATTTTAAAAGACATACGTTTGAAGAGGCTTCCATGTAAGTGCACAAGTCAGGTGGCCAGGAAGACTGACAGCCCTTGAGTAGTGGGTCGTTAGCAAATAAATTCATTGAGAGAAAGACAATCCCGACTAGCGCCATGACGGCACTGGAGGTGTGCAACCCCATGCTGGTCTCCAGCTGCAAGAGAAGAAGAGGCCGTCGCTGCACACGGGCAGCACACGCTGTGCTCCTGCGGCTCCAGGTCATGGAGGTAAACAGCCACTGAAAGGGGTTTACACACCCAGCTACAGCCTAGGTCCTGGAGAGACATCAGGAAACCAAGACGCCTCACCCCAAGACTCAGGGTCTCGGCTGGACTCACCAACCTCCACTCTCCTACTGCTAATGGGTGACGTGTTTCTGCTCCTGTGATCACAGAGAAAGAGGGCGAACGGCCACTTACCAGTGTTTTTGTGGGTTTTTTCCCGGCTAAGGTGGATAAAATTCCCGAAACGATAAACTGTTTGAAAATAGGAAGTGAAGCAGAGAAAGGAATACGAAGTCTTAATTAGCAGATAACTACCGGTAGTTGTACAAAACTTCTCCAATTCACATTCTAGAACACAAAATTACACTTGATTTTGCTCATTATTTAATACAAGTACAATTTTAAATGAGTTTAAATTTTGCATAAGTGTGTAAGACTTTCATTTTGTTTTGTATCTGGCCTTTTACAGGTTATATGGGTATGCCTAGTTTTACATGTAACAATACACATATTCAATGTAACATAATTATGCTTGTGTTTACATTAAATATAGATAATATTTACTTCCATATGCATGTATATTTAATATCATTCTCATAATCTTACCCAAGCTTCAGATCATGTGTTTGATTTATTGGACTAGGTGTTCTAAAAAACTTTTATACATCGAAATATCTATATGGATGTATCTACTAATGTTTAAATTAGTATTTTGACCTCCTGTTAGTTCCACGAGTCTAATTTTAATAAATGGAATTCTCTACATGTTCATGGCATTCTCAGAAATCTCATGTTTACCAAGCCACTCCTAGAATTTGAGGGAAAAGTTGCCAAAGTACATTTCTAGTAGTGGTATGCAATCAGCGGAATTTGAATACTCACAAATATAGCTCCCCATATGGGATAACCTGTGGAAACAATCAAGAGAAAGAAGTAATTGGAGGCCTGCGACAACTTTTGTAAGGCATGCATGCAGCCACCCAGAGCCAGAATTACTGCTCCATTCAGGATCTGGACCGCCTGCGAAAGGAGGGAAAGAGAGAAGCATGAGCGACCACGTGCTGGTCCCCACTGGGGAGAGATCGTTTTACTGACCTTTATGTTTTCTTTCCCATCGTGGCTTACCCCAGGATGTTGGATATAGTCCCTGGGCTCTACAGCAGGAGCGTGCCTACCCGCCCTAGAGACGTGCAACACCACACTCTGTGTCTGCTCACCCCCGCTCCCAGCTCACCCCCCCACCCCCACCCCTTTCGTCAATCACAAGCCTGTCTGTATCTGCTTCTGTTTTTGTTAGATAGGCTCATTCGTGATGTGATTTAGACTCCACACATAAGTGACATCATATGGTATTTGGAGAAGAGATCACTTTAATTTTCCTCAAGAAGGAGATATCAGTGCTTGAAATGGTCAAAAAATTAAGCCTAGATTAACTGGGTGAGAGTCTGCTCTGGAAGGCTTTTGTTCCTGCCATGACCACTGATTCTGATGGCAATACTTCATCGTCCCCTCTCCCCGCCCCACTGCATCCACACTCACAGACTCCCTTCAGAAAACCACAGAGTGAAGGAGATACGGCTGATGGCAGACTGGGTGGAACTAGCTCCCTGCCTGCCTCGGGGCCACAGTACGGTGAAGCCCACTCTCCAGCCGTGATAGGACTTCTCCCACCGTGAGATTCTGCCTCTGAGTTTCTACTCTTCAGGTGCAACAGATGCCCCCACCTTTTCTTTTTTCTTTTTGGTATTTTATTTATTGATTTTTAAACTTTACAATATTGTATTGGTTTTGCCAAATATCAAAATGAATCCACCACAGGTATACATATGTTCCCCATCCTGAACCCTCCTCCTTCCCCATACCATCCCTCTGTGTCATCCCACTGCACCAGCCCCAAGCATCCAGTATCATGCATCGAACCTGGACTGGCGACTCATTTCATACATGATATTATACATGTTTCACTGCCATTCTCCCAAATCTTCCCACCCTCTCCCTCTCCCACAGAGTCCATAAGACTGTTCTATACATCAGTGTCTCTTTTGCTGTCTCGTAAACAGGGTTATTGTTACCATCTTTCTAAATTCCATATATATGCGTTAGTATACTGTATTGGTGTTTTTCTTTCTGGCTTACTTCACTCTGTATAATAGGCTCCAGTTTCATCCACCTCATTAGAACTGATTCAAATGTATTCTTTTTAATGGCTGAGTAATACTCCATTGTGTATATGTACCATAGCTTTCTTATCCATTCATCTGCTGATGGACATCTAGGTTGCTTCCATGTCCTGGCTATTATAAACAGTGCTGCGATGAACATTGGGGTACACGTGTCTCTTTCCCTTCTGGTTTCCTCAGTGTGTATGCCCAGCAGTGGGATTGCTGGATCATAAGGCAGTTCTATTTCCAGTTTTTTAAGGAATCTCCACACTGTTCTCCATAGTGGCTGTACTAGTTTGCATTCCCACCAACAATGTAAGAGGGTTCCCTTTTCTCCACACCCTCTCCAGCATTTATTGCTTGTAGACTTTCGGATCGCAGCCATTCTGACTGGCGTGAAATGGTACCTCATAGTGGTTTTGATTTGCATTTCTCTGATAATGAGTGATGTTGAGCATCTTTTCATGTGTTTGTTAATCTCAAAAATACACAAGCAACTCCTACAGCTCAATTCCAGAAAAATAAATGACCCAATCAAAAAACGGGCCAAAGAACTAAATAATTTCCCCGTCTTTTCTTAAACCGCATTACTGATCCAGTGATGAGTAACTCAGAAATCCCCATAGAGACATAAACAAGGTTTCCCATGAATGGTTATCGCCTTCCATCCTACAGAAATGTGTCAACGGAGGCTGACTTACCCCGAGAGCTCGCAGCACCTCCGGGTGGTTCTGTGACCTGCCGACGGGCCGGTGGGCGGAGCTGTCCTCCGCCGCCGCCTCCCCCAGGCTTCCGGGGGCCTCGCCAGCACAGGCTGCCGGCAGCTCGGTAGGATCAGCTTCCTGGGAGGCCATCTGGGGTCTTGATGGCTGTCAGAGAAGAGAAACCCAAAATGTTTGTGTTTTCCCTTTTATTGCTAACTAATAATGGCTTTTTGTTTCCAGTGCAACGAAGGGGTTCCGTTTTGTCTAGATATCAAAGCAACTCTTCACCACGGGGCAGAGGTTTTGCTTGATCCCACTTGATGTTGAAGTAGCAGGCATCGTCAGACCGTGGTACGAGGCCTGGGCCCAGCGCCTCACTCTGTAGCCGTGCGGACGGCCCCTTTCTCTCTCTTAGGTGCACGTGCGTCTTACGCGGCCCTCTCCAGTCCTGGACATCCAGGTACTAAATGGTCTCACTGGGCGCCGCTCTCTCATGGGAGGAGGATAACACTAGTCACATTCTAGGATAATAACACGTGTCATTTACTGAGTATTCACAGCTACGTGCCAAGCACTGTCTAGTTTTTGTGAATTTATTAACGCACTTAATCCCGCCAACAACTTCGTGGTGCAATACTGTTCTCCCTATTTTAAAGATGAGGAAACTGAGGCATAGACAGCTCCCACAACTTGCTCAAACTTATACAGCTCGTGAGTTCAGATTCTACTTGAGATATCTAATGTTCAACATTTTTTAAGTCATTGCTTTATATAGCAATATATGGAATAAAGCATGATGGATAGAGTTTAAGTACCACGGGGAAGCCAGGTGTAAATCCGAATTCGACCACTTACTAGTTGTATGACCTGGTAGTGGGAATCTCAGTTTTTACAGCTGTAAAATGGACACAATTTTAATTTCATATTAACGTTGCAAAGTCCAGACTAAAAAAACATCCATTGGGAAATAGGAATACACTTCAGATAGAATATTTGACTTGCTAAAATGCATGTAGTGTGGCTTCCCACATGGCGCAGTGGTAAAGAATCTACCTGCCAATGCAAGAGATTCAGGACACGTGGGCCTGATGCCTGGGTCAGGAAGATCCCCTGGAGTAGGAAACGACAACCCACTCCAGTATTCTTGCTCGAAAACTCCCTTGGACAGAGGAGCCTGGCGGGTTGTATTCTATGGGGTTGCCAAGAGTTGGACACGACTGATCGCAAACACACACAAGGCCTGTGCGTCTGCGTGCACGGCTGTCCATGCGAACATTTTTCCAAAGAAATAGCTACATGATTATGTCTAGCGCTTTTTCACTATGCATCAGAGTAACAGTCAAATTCTAAGCAGAAGGCATCCTCATAGTTAAATGTTTAGCAACCGAACAAAACCCTCTGAAGACATTCTGAGCATCCCACCGGCTGGCAGCTTTGACAGACATAACAAAAGTGGGCTTTCTGTGCAGAGGAGCTTCTTTTAAAATTGGCTTTTATTGGAGCATAGTTGCTTGGCAATGATGTGTTAGTTTCTACTGTACAGCACAGAGAATCAGCTATTTGTATACGTATACCCCCCCGTTTTTGGATTTCCTTCACCACAGAGCACTGAGTTCCCTGGGCTATAAGTAGGTTCTTATTAGCTATCTCTTTGCAAAACAGTAATGAGACACAGACGCAGAGAACAAACACCTGGACACCAAGGAGAGGGGACCTACAATATTTACCTTGGAGGCTTCAGACCTTGGTTGAATTATTTTCTCTTAAGCCCGTCTCATTAGAAGCAGAAGACACTCAATAAAGGTTGCTTCTGGTGCCTTCCCGGAAAACAGTAGCCTCTTTTAGCTCAGGCTTGATGCAAGACTTTGCCTTACACCACCTTCAGAGGAGTCAGTGCCGATACTCTGCTGGTGGCCTGCAGAGTGTGCAAACCACATCTGGGTCTGTGGCCCCTCAGGTTTCACCATGCTTTCCTGAAGGGCAAGTGTTGATTAGGACACTGGTGTCAGGAGTAACTGTCTTCCAGCTTTGAGATGTTGCTTAATACATTAGTAGGACCAGGAACATCAGCAGAAACGTGGGGAGATGGACGGGAAGGCTTGAGGACGGGAGGCGGCACAACTATTTGCATAGTAAGAAGAGACGCCACTGACTCAGCGGGCTTGAGTCTGAGCAAACTCTGGGAGATAGTGAAGCACAGGGAAGCTTGGCACGCTGCAGCCCATGGGGTCTCAGGGTTGGACATGACTTAGCAACTGAACAAGAGACAAGATCAGATTATAAGAGTAGTGTTGATGGGGGTAGGTGATTCAATACTTAACCCCAAGATGGGACTGCAAATAAAAAATATAAGGGAGACCCATAAGGTAACGATTACTCAAGAAAGTAGGTTTGCTTAACCACAGAACCAAGCAGGTTTGCTTGGCAACAAAACCCTGAAACAGAAGCCCAAGACCTGCCCCCAAACAATAAAACTGTGGTGGCACGTGCCCACATCCTGCCAGTGGGCTCAGTAAGTTAAGGATCCCGAGGACAAGCTCTCTGCACACATAAAAAACAATAATTTATGGAAAGGTGGCGTTTCAAAGCAACAGAGGCTCATTGTACCGAGACCTGAAATAATTTCTCCATGGTGCCATGACCGTCCTAGCCTGACCGTGTAGGGACAAGAAAACGACCCGGCCCAGCCTGGAGGGGGAGCCGATGATGGAAGTGTGACATCGACTCAAGAATGAGGAAGAAAGAGGCTCCTTTCCCCTCTCCATTCGTCCTTTGATGATAAAACTGTAGCCCATTAAAGTTCTCAGGGTGCAGCCCCCTGTCACTCACCTGCTTTAAGCCTCATACGCACCCTATTCTGATCAACCACTTCTGATCTGTGACTTTGCGCTCACTGAGTTCTTTCTGTGTGAGACGGAAAGCACCAGAGCTCTTCGGAGGCCCCTCAGGAGGCCACGGAGCAGAAGCGTCTGGAGTGGGGTGGGTGGTCGTGTTCATCACATTCAATCACGCAGGCTTAGAACGGTTACTTAGTTCACAAACATAGATGTCAAATGATGGCAATTGTAGTTGAAATGCAGTTAACGAATGCTAGGTCACAGACACTGCTCTCAGTGTTTCACATGGATTCACGCCTTTCCTTCTCACAGTGCCTGGGTCTTCTGGGTCACCATTAACCCAACTTTATAGAGAAGTATGGCACAGAGGGGGGTTTGAGGTGTGGGTTCGACCCCTGGGTCGGGTAGAATATCCCCTGGAGGAGGAAGTGGCAACCCACCCCAGTTACTTGCCTGGAGAATCCCATGGACGGAGGAGCCTGGCGGGCTACAGTCCATGGGGTCGCAAAAAGAGTCAGACATGACTGAGCGACTAAACATCCAAAAACTGGCGTAGAAATGTCAGCCAGCTTTCCCAGCATCACACAAGAACCAGTCAGCCAGCTTTCCCAGCATCACACAGGAACCGGTCAGCCAGCTTTCCCAGCATCACACAGGAACCAGTCAGCCAGATTTCCCAGCATCACACAGGAACCAGTCAGCCAGGTTTCCCAGCATCACATGGGAACCGGTCAGCCAGCTTTCCCAGCATCACATGGGAACGGGTCGAACTATGTGCAGAACTCAGGCTCCGGGTCTAGTGAGGTCACGGTCATGTTTGTTCTCCCTGTGGGTCTTTGCTTCCACCTTCTTTCCCTTTCAGAAGTGTCCCTGTTTAGAAGGCAAATTGTCACCCTAAATGAATAAATGTCCTGATATCAGTGATGGGAAGATTAGAGCAAAGAGAGAGGGAGGAAGGCAGGATCCCAAACACGGTCCCTAGGGAGGTCCCAGGACCCGAGGAGACGATGCAGGACTGATCCCCAGGTCGGGGCAGGAAGGTCTGTGAGAAAGAGAAAGCTCACAGCCACCTAGGTGAGGTCCTAGTTCTAGAAACCGGAGCCAAGTGGGGAGTTGGTCCCAGGTAAGAGCAAGAGGGCCTGATGCCATGACCGAGGGACAGCTTGGGAGGGGGCTTGGAACCCTGGGACACGGAATATAACGCGAGCAGGGGCCCAGCACCGGGAAAGCACACTGTCCAGGAGCTCTGCGGCCAGGGCTGTGAGAAGCAGCCACGGCAGCTAACCAAGGGTGTCACGGAGGCTGCAGCCCCCGCTGACGGCGAGCTGGGAGGCCTGAGGGCCTTCAGGACGGGGAGACACAGGATGGCGGCCCCAGACAGGTGAGGGGCACGCCAAGGGGATGCTTGCAGTGAGCCCAGACTCTTGCACCTTCTCACACGTGGAAAAGCACTAATGCCTTGCCTTGAGACGTCTGGCTCTCCTGTAATTAACAACCGTCTTCTGGCTTCTGGCGTGCAGACTACCTGCCTCTGCTGCAAAACTTCTGTGTGAAGTGGCTTCCCCTCCCCGCTTGCCTCCTGGGAGCAGTTCTCTCAGCGTTTCTTGAGACGCTGCCTCCCAGGCTTGAACTCCTAAAAATTCCCATCAAATAGAACATAACTCTCAACTTTTAGGCTGTGAATATTTTTCAAGTTGACAGCTGCCAATGGAGGCTGGAGCAGCGGTTCTGAAGGAACTGCCTGGGACTGAAGGAAGGGACTGAACACAGAGGAGACCAAACGGGAATCATAAAGAAATGCAAAGCGATAGCAGTGAAAGCTGTGGCCTCCCTGCCTCATATTAACCAGGGCCACTGTGAATAGAGTACTGAAGAAAAAAGAAGGAGCAGAAAGTGCCACGAAGGAGGGAAGGGAAGAGTTATGAGGAAGCGAACCTCCCCAAAGCGGTTCCTTTCAAT
>NW_011494757.1:642446-642773 GCF_000754665.1 Bison bison bison | reverse complement strand
GTAGGGAAAACCACTAGACCATTCAGGTATGACCTAAATCAAATTCCTTATGATTATACAGTGGAAGTGAGAAATAGATATAAGGGCCTAGATCTGATAGATAGAGTGCCTGATGAACTATGGAATGAGGTTCATGACACTGTACAGGAGACAGGGATCAAGACCATTCCCCTGGAAAAGAAATGCAAAAAAGCAAAATGGCTCTCTGGGGAGGCCTTACAAATAGCTGTGAAAAGAAGAGAAGTGAAAAGCAAAGGAGAAAAGGAAAGATATAAACATCTGAATGCAGAGTTCCAAAGAATAGCAAGGAGAGATAAGAAAGCCTTC
>NW_011494757.1:640858-642346 GCF_000754665.1 Bison bison bison | reverse complement strand
ACACACACACGCACACGCACACACACGCACACACACACACGCACACATACGCACACACACGCACACACACGCGCACACACACGCACACACACGCACACACACGCGCACACACACGCACACACACGCACACACACACACACACACACGTGCGTGCACACATATGCCAAAGACAGATTCCCATCATGTAAACAACTACACACAACATTTTATTGGCAATAAGATAGCAGCACTTTAAAAGAAACCCAAATGAAAAATACTTTGGCAAAATCTGTTTTCACAAGGATATCGTATCCAAAATGTACATTGAATAAGCAGTTGACACACAGGAAACCATACTCAATACTGTAACGATCTGCATGGAAAAGAATCTAAAAAACAGAGGATGTATGTATATAGATAACTGAGTCTCTTTGTGGTACAGAAGAAAGTAACACAATATTGTAAATCAACTCAGATAAAAAAATAAAAATAAAATTTTAAAGTGCAAGTGAATGACAGATGGCACATTCCAATCCTTGTAACTGATATAAGAACTCTCCCTGAAATCAGAGTGATCTTTGTTATTATATTGGTAGACTCTCTCTTTTAGGAAAAAGAAGGAGAACACATCGAAAGATAATATCATACTTGGTTCTTCCAGTTACAAAGGTGACTAACGATTTGCTTTGCAGTTCAGTTACTGTAGAATAATCTAGGTAAACAAGATTGTATGAAGTTTTTATTCTAAAATTAATATTACATTAGAAAAAAATTTTAAACATACTCAAAATATTTTAAGTGCTAGTTTGGTGTTTGGACTCATGCTTACAGGTGAGTCGTGTCATAGTCTCTGTAACCTGTGCTTCTGCAGAAGCGTCTGCTAAGTAAAGGCGAAACTGACCTTCAGAGGATCACCTAGAGGCAGAACACTCCAGAGGGATTTTCTGAGGGCCGTAACGTATATCCCTAGGGGGAAAGTACAGCTCTGTTTGAAAAAGGAGCGCCTGCTCTGAAACAACCTAGAGGAGCACAAAGGCCAAGCAGAAGACATTCCTAGTAACACGGGAGGCATAGACATATTTGAATAGGACGCAGAGAAACATTCAAGATCGCAGCAATGGCTACTGACTTTCAGGCCCATTCAAAATCTGACAACCCACTGGCGCCAGAGAGAAGTGTTACCTGTGAGAGTAGATTTAACATACATGGAGAAAAATCTTAATAGTGCATAGGAGCAAACAAACTGTTACTCAGAATTCTTTATCATTCACTAATGAAATCAGATTGATTATATTCTTTGCAGCCAAAGATGGAGAAGCTCTATACAGTCAGCAAAAACAAGATCAGGAGCTGACTGTGGCTCAGACCATGAACTCCTTATTGCCAAATTCAGACTTAAATTGAAGAAAGTAGGGAAAACCACTAGACCATTCAGGTATGACCTAAATCAAATTCCTTATGATTATACAGTGGAAGTGAGAAATAGATATAAGGGCCTAGATCTGATAG
>NW_011494757.1:639815-640758 GCF_000754665.1 Bison bison bison | reverse complement strand
AAAATCAGAGATACCAAAGGAACATTTCATGCAAAGATGGGCTCGATAAAGGACAGAAATGGTATGGCCCTAATAGAAGCAGAAGATATTAAGAAGAGATGGCAAGAATACACAGAAGAACTGTACAAAAAAGATCTTCATGACCCAGATAATCACGATGGTGTGATCACGCACCTTGAGCCAGACATCCTGGAATGTGAAGTCAAGTGGGCCTTAGGAAGCATCACTATGAACAAAGCTAGTGGAAGTGATAGAATTCCAGTTGAGATATTTCAAATCCTAAAAGATGATGCTGTGAAAGTGCTGCACTCAATATGCCAGCAAATTTGGAAAACTCAGCAGTGGCCACAGGACTGGAAAAGGTCAGTTTTCATTCCAATCCCAAAGAAAGGCAATGCCAAAGAATGCTCAAACTACCGTACAATTGCACTTATCTCACACACTAGTAAAGTAATGCTCAAAATTCTCCAAGCCAGGCCTCAGCAATATGTGAACTGTGAACTTCCTGATGTTCAAGCTGGTTTTAGAAAAGGCAGAGGAACCAGAGATCAAATTGCCAACATCCGCTGGATCATGGAAAAAGCAAGAGAGTTCCAGAAAAACATCTATTTCTGCTTTATTGACTATGCCAAAGCCTTTGACTGTGTGGATCACAATCAACTGTGGAAAATTCTGAAAGAGATGGGAATCGCAGACCACCTGATCTGCCTCTTGAGAAATCTGTATGCAGGTCAGGAAGCAAGTTAGAACTGGACATGAACAACAGACTGGTTCCAAATAGGAAAAGGAGTACGTCAAGGCTGTATATTGTCACCCTGCTTGTTTAACTTATATGCAGAGTACATCATGAGAAACGCTGGACTGGAAGAAGCACAAGCTGGAATCAAGATTGCCAGGAGAAATATCAATAACCTCAGATATGCAGATGACACCACCCTTATGG
>NW_011494757.1:636906-639715 GCF_000754665.1 Bison bison bison | reverse complement strand
AGTCAAGGCTATGGTATTTCCTGTGGTCATGTATGGATGTGAGAGTTGTACGGTGAAGAAAGCTGAGCGCCGAAGAATTGATGGTTTTGAACTGTGGTGTTGGAGAAGACTCTTGAGAGTCCCTTGGACTGCAAGGAGATCCAACCAGTCCATTCTGAAGGAGATCAGCCCTGGGATTTCTTTGGAGGCAATGATGCTAAAGCTGAAACTCAAGTACTTTGGCCACCTCATGTGAAGAGTTGACTCATTGGAAAAACTCTGATGCTGGGAGGGATTGGGGGCAGGAGGAGAAGGGGATGACAGAGGATGAGATGGCTGGATGGCATCATTGACTTGATGGACGTGAGTCTGAGTGAACTCCGGGAGTTGGTGATGGACAGGGAGGCCTGGCGTGCTGCGATTCATGGGGTCGCAAAGAGTCAGACATGACTGAGCGACTGATCTGATCTGATCTCATCTGAACAAAAAGGTTTTCACTAGTTCTTCTGAGAAAGATGCTTTGGAATCAAATAACAGAGTGGCTTCAAACATAAGCTTTAAAGGGTCTCTTCTTTGTTTGGCATTATCACCTACCACCGACTGGCTCTGCATCCCTGGGCAAGTTGTTAAAACACCTCCTGAAGTTCTAGCTCCCTCATGTGTAAAACAAAGACAACATCTATTTCATAGGTGACCATTGTAATTAGGCACTGGCCCCAAATACTTCTATAGTATAAACTGTAAGCTGTTTACATTTGGGAATCAATGAAAAGATAACACCCCAGGATAACATCACAGTTTTAAGATTTGTGCCTTGCAAAATAATTCAGAGATTTTATTCCACATTTTATTCTAGTCCCCATGTACACACACATCCTCACAGAGCATGGCTATCTATTGTTGAATACGAAAGATCTTCCCAGAGCCAGTGGCTTCCCACGTTAGGAACAGTGAGTGGAATCTAGACCGTCTCTTACGCTTTAGTGAAACACAACAGGGGCCCAAAGACAACTTAAACTCAGTCCACTGACCAGCCGGGAAATCTGTGCTCTAAGGTCTTGCGGCGGGAAAGGGTCAATATTCAGTAACTAAGGAATTACACAGCCCTCTACCTTACTATAACTGGAAGCAAAATTTGTTCTTAAAACAAAAACAAAAACAAAAAAAACCACGACCAGGACAATAATTTTAGCACCAGGCAGAAAATTCTGAAAAAAAAATCTAGAAGTTATTTTTTAACATATAAGCATTATTATTATCTTTATCCTGACATTCATAGACAGGGTATATAAAATCATACATATATGTTTGTATCCAAGTCACGGGGCAGCCTGATCTCAGATATAATTCATCAGCAAATATATACCGATGTCTGTATGCACACGGGCTAACAGAGACCATCACCAATTCCGTGCAACAGCTTACTTTCACTGCAGAAAGAATCATATGAGAAAATGTCAGCTGTGTATTTATCTTAAGGGAAAGCCCAAAGAATATTGAACTATATTTTGTGATTAATTGAACAATGTTTCTTTCTATGGTAAAGGTAATAACTTCGAGAACACCATGTAAAGGGTTTTCATATTAACACAATTCTCCCAAATATCTGCATAATTATGTCCTCAAATATGTAAATTTCAGTTATTTCACAGGGGAAAAAAAAATCAGCGCATAAGAACATCATTATCTTTCAGCTCTCTGTCTCCTCTTAAAGGGATTAGATTCCAAAGAGAATGATACAGTTAGGGTTGCACGTAAGGGGACGGAAGGACTGTGACAGATTGCAATGCATTAGACGAGGGGTGATGCATTCCAAGGGATAAGTTTAAAGAGGGAAAAGGATAAGGCAGGGTTCATACTTACAGCAATTGGAACCAGATACAGTCACGTTCACAAGAGGAAATCTTCTGAATAGGGAAAACCCATGTCTGGAAGCTTCATGAAAGTTTTAATGTAAAACCCTTTCTTCTTTTCTGCACTGAGAACTTCAGTAAATCAATAATAATCACTATTCCTAATTGAGTCATTTTTCCCTTGGAAATGAAGCAAAAGTGTACTGCATTCTGACTGTGCTAGACAGTCGTTAACCAGAGGTTTTCCTGGGATAACCAAAGTTGAGTTTCAGAAGTCCTTCTACTGTTCAGAAGGAAAGCAAAGACTTACTAGCTTTAGTATTTAAAGATGTATGATAAGTAGCTGGGAGGGCATAATAGACAAGATTGCAAAGCTTCCAAACTGAAGAACAAAATAGATAGAAGTAAACAAATTTCAAATAACCTAGAAAAGACAAAACAAGCCAAAAAAGATAAAAGCAATATGTGGCAAGTGTATTAGCAATCATAATGTAAATGAACAAATGTTCAAAGCTAAATGAAATGTAAGAAAAAATGAATGAACAAAATATTCCAGGCCAAATGAATAACAGCAGAATGAAGAAATAAATTATAATGTATTTATACACAATGGAATATTACTCAGCCATTAAAAAGAATGCATTTGAATCCATTCTAATGAGGTGGATGAAACTGGAGCCTATTATACAGAATGAAGCAAGTCAGAAAAAAAACCCACCAATACAGTATACTAACACATATATATGGAATTTAGAAAGATGGTAATGATGTCCCGATATGTGAGACAGCAAAAGAGACACAGATGTATAGTACAGTCTTTTGGACTCTGTGGGAGAGGGCAAGGGTGGGATGATTGGAGAGAATAGCACTGAAACATGTGTATTATCACATGTGAAATGGATCGCAGGTCCAGGTTTGATGCATGAGACAGGGCTCAGGGCTTGTGCACTGGGATGACCCAGAGGGATGGGATGGGG
>NW_011494757.1:633674-636806 GCF_000754665.1 Bison bison bison | reverse complement strand
GGGGGGGTTCAGGATGGGGAACACATGTACACCCATGGCTGATTCATGTCAATGTATGGCAAAAACCACCACAATATTATAAAGTAATTAGCCTCCAATTAAAATAAATTAATTAATTTTAAAATTATAATGTGTTTATGCAATCAACTTCTATACAACATGGAAAATTATAGCTATATCTATAAATATACAAATGTAAAAACAATTGTGAAAAGGAAGCAAATCACAACACAAACTTATATATCTATTGACACCAACAAGAGAAACATTTTTTAAAGATTTTTTTCAAGGAAATAGACTGTTCTTATACAGCTGGTATCTATCCTGTATTCATTAAGGCATTAGAATCACAACCCAAAACATGACTCTCAAGCTCATCTGATACAACCTCCTGTTTTACAAAAGCTAGAGTAACAGGGCCTTCATCTTACCTTCGTATTTTGACATTAATAGGAAATAACAACACACTCCAGTACTCTTGCCTGAGAAATCCAATGGACAGAGGAGCCTGGCAGGCTACAGTCCATGGGGTGGCAAAGAGTCAGACACGACTGAGTGACTAAACAACAAATAAGCAGCTGTAATGAACCCATCATCCAAGCCAGAATAAACCAACGCTTGGAACATGGGGTTCATTTCCTCACTGTATTCACAGTGAAGCAGAATACATACGCATACCTTAACCGGAGCCCTGCTGATAGTGCCATCTGCATGCAGGACTGCTACAGGAGCAGAAGCTGAAGCCCTCCCCTCGCTTAAAGAAGAAGTGCCCATACTGGGCATAAAGCAGATAACCAGTGAGAGCCCACTGTAGAGACCTGGGGCCTCTCCTCACTGCCCTGTGGTGACCCGAGTGGGAAGGAGTCCAAAGGGAGGGGGTATACATGTGTGTGTGGCCGGTGCATTCTGCTGCACGGCAGGAGCTAACGCAGCATTGTGAAGCAGCTACACTCCGACAGATGCAGAAAGGCGTGACTGCCCACTCCAGTGTCCTTGCCTGGAGAATCCCATGGACAGAGGAGCCTGGCGGGCTACAGTCCACGGGGTCGCAAAGAGTGGGACACGACTGAGTGACTAACACTTTCATTTCTCATACTCCAGTAGGAAATTAAAAACAAAGAAGAAAATGGAAGGGCAGGAGAGTGAAAGTGTAGCTGACAATCCCATGTATAGAAAGACAGAGTTCTTGCTGCTGGCTAGACAGGGCCTGAATGCTGCAGACGCTCAACTGTTAGCTTAAAATAAACTGGCAAACTGCAACACAGTATATTTCCGAGCCAGCCAGTGCCTCCAGAAGGAAGACCCACAGTCAGCTAGAATGCTAGGTTCTGACAACCAGGTTGATTGTGCTTGAAGCTTCCGACTAAGATGTGGACTGGGCTGAAATGGATAAACAAAAGCGTGCTCGCGGGAAGGATTCTACCTTGGAAAAGTAACTGGAAAGTTAAGCTACACTGGGTTGGAGTGACATTTAAGACAAATTTCCTAAACTCTCATAGGTCTCCTTAGTTACTGTATCAATTCTCTCTTGGGAACCTAACAAACCCCAGAAAATAAGCAAAGGTAGTACTCTCTCATTCCACAAATAAGTAACTCAGTCACTGAAGTCTGACCAATGCCTCCAGCCCTTCGTCAGCATGTCTTTAAAGGAGGAAGAAAAAAAGTCAAATAGCAAAGCAGCAATCATAGGAGTGATAATAATTCAGGTAACTCCTACCTGAAGAATGTAAGAAAGTGAGAAGTGAGTCGCTCAGTCAGGTCTAACTCTCTCTGACCCCATGCCCTGTAGCCCACAAGACTCCTCTGTTCAGGAGGAGATTTCTGCTGCAGGCAAGAATACTGCGGTGGGTAGCCATCCCTTCTCCATGGGATCCTCCCAACCCAGGAATCAAACCCAGGCCTACCAGCTTCTTCACCACTGAGGCACCAGGGAAGCCAAAGGATGCAAGGTGATGAGTAATTGGTAAGGGGTTCGGAGCCTAAAGCTGCACTTAAAGGCTGCATTTGGAAAACGTGGTAAGTGAGTATGCAGTGGATGAGTGTATGATCAGAAAAATTATAAGGAAGCAAGATTTTCTTCCTAATGCAATTTAGATAGCTTGTCACTGATGCCAACCTTGATAATGCATTATAATTAGAATTTGTATATCATCTAAAAATTAATTACTTATGCTGTAAGTCACAAATCGTAATCATGATTGACGTCAACTCAATACTCTTGACAGATATACTTAGTAAACTCTCCTTATGTAGTAACTGTAAAAATGCTAAGAATCAGATAATTTTTCCACAATAAGAACTCATTAAATTATCTCCCTGTAAGTGTTGTTGGAAGAGCTAGTCGAGCAAGTGTCTTAAAAATAACAATCTGATAGATAGATAGATAGATAGATACAAAAAAAACCATGAATTCAAAAAGATACAGGCGCCTCAGCATCGATAGCAGCACTGCTTACAATTGCCAAGCTATGAAAGCAACCTCAGCATCAGGAGCTGGGCTTCCCTGGTGGCTCAGCAGTAAAGACCCACGTGCAACGTAGGAGACGCGGGAGGTGCGGGATTGACCCCTAGGTTGGGAAGATCCCCTTGAGGAGGAAATGGCAACCCACTCCAGTATTCTTGCCTGGAGAACTCCATGGACGGAGGACAACCACAGACTCCAGTCCACGGGGTCTCCAAGAGGTGGACACAACTGAGCAGGCACAGAAACAGATGAATGGGTAAAGAAGGTGTCATGTACACTCAAAGGCACATACTGCTCAGCCGTAGAAAATAAGGAACCGTTGCCACTTCCAGCAACAGGGATGGACCTGGAGGGCGTTGTGCCAACTAAGTCAGATGTAGAAAGACAGATACCATATACCGCTTCTACGTGGGACCTGAAAACACAGCAAACCAGCGAGCATAACAAAAAGGAGGCAGCCTGACACATACAGAGAGCTGGTGGTCACGGGGGCAGGAGGAGGGCCGTGCAGGGTAGGGGGTGAGAGCTGGTGGTCACGGGCGCAGGAGGAGGGCACGCAGGGTCGGGGGGTGAGAGCTGGTGGTCACGGGCACAGGAGGAGGGCCGCGCAGGGTAGGGGGTGAGAGCTGGTGGTCACGGGGGCAGCAGGAGGGCCGCGCAGGTTCGGG
>NW_011494757.1:626087-633487 GCF_000754665.1 Bison bison bison | reverse complement strand
AGAGCTGGTGGTCACGGGGGCAGGAGGAGGGCTGGTAGGGAGGTGAGAGCTGGTGGTCACGGGCGCAGGAGGAGGGCTGGTAGGGAGGTGAGAGCTGGTGGTCACCGGGCAGGAGGAGGGCCGCGCAGGGTAGGGGGGTGAGAGGGACAACTGTCGGGGGTAAGACAGGCTACAACGTGGGGATAGAACCACTAATTTGTAATGGCTGTAAATGTAATATAACCTTTTTAAATTGTGTAAAAACAATAAACTTTTAAAAATGACCATCTGCCACCAATATTTTAATATCTCATACTTCTCACAAGAAAGTTTAAGCTGACTCTGAGCAAGATAGTCATGTATCAAAGGGGTTGACCGTATTTATTATCTCCTTTGGAGAAGGAAACGGCAATCCACTCCCGCACTCTTGCCTGGAAAATCCCATGGACGGAGGCGCCTGATAGGCTGCAGTCCATGGGGTCGCAAAGAGTCGGACACGACTGAGCGACTTCACCTTCACTTTTCACTTTTCTATATGACAGTGTTTATTTACATATCTGTGAGGGAATTAACAAGCTGGCGCCAGGCCCTCTCGCCCCATGTTCTGTAAATAATGACTTTGCACGGTTGTGTAACAGCTGAGCTCAATGTACCTGGACATGCACGTCAGGAGGTACTCACTTGGCCATCGGGCTACTTTTGTTCTGTGAGAATATATAAGCTTCACCTGGAAAAGCCAGGCAGGGCTGTGTGCAGTTATGTTATGTCTGCTGCTATGGCTGTCTCATCCAGAATACACCAGGAAAATAGGAAAGGTATTCAAATCAATTTACAGACAGAACAAACACTGATTCAGCTTTATCTTTGCAAAACTAGTGATGAATTTGGGTGAAGGTGAGATAGAATTTTTTTTTTAACGAAAGAGCAGTATGATCCTCAGGGGGAGCTATGAGGGGTCTGGCAGCAGGAGGCCAGTAAAGACACAATCAAGTATCTGACAATACAACCAAGTACTAGTAATTGGCAGCGGGCTTGAAAGGGCAACCTGAAACAGAGCCAGGAACGTTTCTGAGGAATCACTGCAAATGAGAATTCAGATAGAGGAAAGACCATAACACAGAAGAAAGAAACATCTCAGACATCTAGAAAGTTAAAACGTGTCCTCAGTATACAAATTCAAGACCAGTTGGCCTGACATTACTTCTCTTCTAGCAAATGGTAATATTGGATATCTGCAGGGAGAGGAGAGAGGCTGCGTGGAAAGATGGAGAATCATTCTGAGTAACCCTCCAAGAGCGTTCTCCAAAACCAGGCACTTACCACGGATGTTCTCAGTGCAGGGCCAAATCCAGGCAAGCAAGAAGAATGGAGGTTTCTAAAGTCATAGAGACCTCCATGTAAGCAGAACCCTGCACAGGACTCTCAGGAAACAGGAAGTGGTAACGGCTTACGTGATTTTACGTGGCGACGCATGCCACATTTTGCTACTTAGTTAGATCACGCATGGGGGGGTTTCCACGGTGTCTACAACCTAAAGGCTGAGATGCTCCTGTTTATGCAAATGCCGATGCTCAAAGAGGCAGAGGTCGAGAAGTGCTAACTGATAACCGCCTGCCTGAGGCCTGTGAAACCGCCAGGGAGGCTGGCAAGGCACACACTGCCAGTAAAAGCTAGTTACAGAACACTGTTCACTCGGTAATTGCCAGGTGTCGTTTAGCTGAACAGTCTGTATCATTCATTTTTGAAACCAAAAGACTGTTACTTCTTAATTTTGATGGGTTTGGCTGTAGAACAATCAGCAGCAAAGAAGATAAAGTGACTTAAATTCCTGGGAGGAGTTGTTGTTGTTCAGTCACTAAGTCATGTCCGACGTTTTGTGACCCCACGGACTTCAGCATGCCAGTCCTCCCCGTCCTTCAGTGTCTCCCAGAGTTTGCTCAAATTCATTTCCATTGAGTAAGTAATGGAACATCTCATCCTCCGCTGCGCCCTTCTCCTTTTGCCTTCAATCTTTCCCAGCATCAAGGTCTTTTCCGAGGAGTCTTAGGAGGAGACAGAGATCTAAGAAAAACCATCTTTCTTGGCCTCAGGAAAATTCACAAATTCATCTCTGCTGATTCTTCCATAGATTGTTTTAGTTACAGTATTCAGGTCAAGCCTTAAAATTATTTGCTTATACCCCATGGCTAATCTAATAAGGCTAAATATATATTTTTGTCCTTTTATGTTTTACATACATAATTTTATACACAATATACATTCATTTTAATAATTGGAATCAAAGTTCCAGCTAAAGACTTTTCTTATGTTTTCCAAAAATATCAATTGTGACATTTTTAGTTTTAAAGTGAACTTGGAAATCAAGGCTCAGAGTAAATAAAATTCAAAGAATCTGAGTTGAAGGCATATGATTGTTTTAATGACATCTAAATTATATTTTTAATGCTACACGTGTGTGCACACTAAGTCGCTTAGTCTGTCTGACTCTGTGCGACCCCATGGACTGTAGCCTGCCGGGCTCCTCTGTCCACAGGACTCTCCAGGCAGGAACACCAGAGCAGGTTGCCATGCCCTCCTCCAGGGGATCGACCCGACCCAGAGATCGAACCCGAGTCTCATGTCTCCTGCATTGGCAGGAGAGTACTTTACCACTGGCCCCACCTGGGAAGCCCTTTTAATGTTACGATCTGCTCTCGAGTAAGCACTTGCACAGGGCTTCCCTGCGTGTCATGAAAAGGACTTCGGTTTCCAGCAACATGCTCTCTAGTGGACGATGAAAGCCCAGAGTGGGATTCACACAGTGCCCGAATCTAGACAGCCTGGACACTCCCGTCACAAAGGTGAAGGAGGCCTGAAGGAAAAGATGAGTCCCTACAACGTTTTCTTTTTTAAAACATTTTCTCCTGATGCTATTAACATCTATACCATCTAAAATTCATAAACTTTACATTTATCTTTTAAATTAGTCCACTAAATGGCAATCCACTCCAGCACTCTTGCCTGGAAAATCCCATGGACGGAGGAGCCGGAGAGGCTGCAGTCCATGGGGTCGCAAAGAGTCGGACACGACTGAGCGACTTCACTTTCACTTTCATAAACATCTAGTTTTTTCAGCTAAGAGCTTAACTGGAATCACAGTCTAGCTTCCTCACTCTCGGTTTACATAAACCTGGGAAGGTTAAACAAGTGAAGGCTCAAATTCACACTCTGTGAAAAGGAGATAACAATATCACCCACCTTTCAAGTTTCTCTTGAATATTCAAAGAGATAAATGTAACCAGTCTGGCCATAATTAATAGCATACAAAAAATATATAACATATTCTTCTCAAACTTGAGCACAGTCAATTCCAGGGTTTTATGTCTCCCCCACATCAGGCAAACTCTTTACCACCTGAGCCACCAGGGAAGCTCTGGGCAATGTTCCAAGGATTACTTGAAGCCACAAAAATGAACAAAGTTCATTTTCCTGATATTCCAATTTTAATACCAAATGTTGCTGTGAAAAGATAATGGAATTTCAATATAACTTTAATGTTAAGTGGATAAAGCAGAGAGAGTATGCAAGTCATTTTTGAAGCATCTTAGGAGAATTTTACAAATATGAGAATTTTTCTTTCCCCGGACCTTTAGGAAGTAAGTCGCTGATAAGATACTTCCTCATTCATAAGTATTTTAGTGTGTATTTCCTTCAAATGAGAACATCCTCCTTGGATGCTGTGGGCCCGCAGGATCCAGATTATTTTTATAATAATAAGACACGAAATGCCTTTTTCACCAGTTGACCTTCGCACAGATGAAAACAGGAGTGGTCAGCATCACTGCCTAAGGCACCACGGCTGCGGCAACGAGCTGTTAGTCATCACTGTTCTTCACCACCACATACTACTCAAGGTAGATAGGGGAGAAGCCAGTTTCACTTAAGAGTCAAAACAGTAAAAATTATTCCTTTTACTAACTGTTGATCGGTTCTTGAGTACATGTCTGTTCAATATTCTGCATGAAAAAAATAGGAAGTATGGGCAGTTAGAATTGCGGAGCGAGGAAGGAGCAGGCGGCGGTTCTTGCTGGGTCCTTTCTCTGCCTTGCTTGTTTGAGCCGCAGCAGAATTCAGGGTGTTCCAGGGGGCTGTCTCCCTCAACACCTAAAATCTAGGACGACCAGCCGTAGACATGTGGGTGCGACGGCCACTGTGCACAGTGCAGCCGTCCCGCTGTCGCTCCCACAGAGGTCCTTGGAAATGCAGCAGAAGACTTGAAGGTGAAGCGTGTTACCCCTCATCACTTGCAACTTGCTGTTCGTGGAGATGAAGAACTGGACTCTATCATCAAGGCTACAATTGGTGGTGGCATCATTCCGCACATCCACAAATCTCTGGGAAGAAAGGACAACGGAAGACTGTCCACAGGATGCCTGGATTCCTTGTTATCGCAGGACTCTAAATACTCTAACAGCGGCCCAGTCCTGGTAACTCCAGAGGACTCTCTCTCTATGAAAAGCACAACTTTGCCTTTTTGTGATTCTATTTGAGCAAGTTTGAAGTTTAATTAGCTTTCCAACCAACCAAATTTCTGCATTGGAATCTTAACCATATTTAAGTGTTACTGTGGCTTCAAAGTGGAGAAGGCAATGGCACCCCACTCCAGTACTCTTGCCTGGAAAACCCCATGGATGGAGGAGCTTGGAAGTCTACAGTCCATGGGGTCACTGAGGGTCGGACATGACTGAGCGACTTCACTTCCATTTTTCACTTTCCTGCATTGGAGAAGGAAATGGCAACCCACTCCCGTGTTCTTGCCTGGAGAATCCCAGGGATAGGGGAGCCTGGTAGGTTGCTGTCTATGGGGTTGCACAGAGTCTGACACGACTGAAGCGACTTAGCAGCAGCAGCAGTAGCAGCAGTGGCTTCAAAGAGGCTATTGATTCTGAAGTAGTGGGTTTTGATAGAGTTGACTATTTTTAAAAAATTGTTTGGATTTTAATTGTGATGCAGAAATTATAGTAACAAACATTTGGTTTTGTACAGACATTATTTCCTCTCTGGTGGATCAGCTCAATAAAGGTCATATCCCAAACTAGTTGTGTATAAAATTTGCTTGATTATAGTAGGAACAACTTTGTTTTGAATAGGTATCTTACCTAGCCATAACTTAAGCACATTTCTTTCCTTGAAATTACTCTGAATTCTGTCTGTAGATCAACAAAGTTAAAAGGCCCAAGTATTTTTAAAAAATACTGTGTAATGAACTATTAAAAGATTTTAAAACTTCAAAAAAATGGAAAGTATGAATGAAGCACTTCTACTATGCATCAAAGCATGGAGATGATGCAATTGTTTGGCTTGTGAGCTGAACAAGACCCAGAGGAGGCCCACAGAATGTGCTAACTCCTCCTGCAATGGCTGGGACAGTGTGTGAGTTGTTATCCACCAAGGAAGGTCATCACAGATCCAGTGCTGAGGCTTTGTATCAGGAGCTGATCACCTAACCATCCTCTGACCAGCACACGCCGAAACTCCAGTTCCCAAAACAAGTAGTAGTCAACACCTTGCACAAGCAGTTTAGGCATGGTGAGCCCCCTCACCAGTGAAGGCCGTGGGAGCTTTCCCGAAACCCACGTTCCCAGGTTAACGGCCAACTTTGCAAACAGGATTTTCTTAGCATAGCAGTCTCAAATCTGCTATCTTTAAATCTATTCTGTATGTCTCTGAATTTTCACAATGAAGACTCCTATATTTTTCTTCATCTAGAGTTAATTAGTATCTGTATTAGACAGAATTCTAAAGATGTTTCCAGCAGTTTGTCCAATCAAACAGTACCTAATCTAGGTACTGCTGTGAAAGGCTTTTACAGATAGAGTTAAGATTAAGCAGGTTATCAGTGGGTTTCCCTAGTAGCTCAGATGGTAAAGTATCCGCCTGCAATACAGGAGACCTGGGTTCGATCCCTGGGTTGGGAAGATCCCCTGGAGAAGGAAATGGCAACCCACTCCGGTATTCTTGCCTGGAGAATTCCATGAACAGAAGAAGCCTGGCAAGCTGCAGTCCGTGGGGTCTCAAAGAGATATAACAGAGCAACTAACAGTTTAACTTTTGTTATCTTGGGCTGGGGCTTTCCAGGTAGTACAGTTGGTAAAGAATCTACCAGCCAATGCAGGAGATGTAACAAATGAAGGTCCCCTGGATTAGGAAATGGCAACCCACTCCAGTATTCTTGCCTGGGAAATTCCATGGACAGAGCAGCCTGGCGGGCTACAGTCCATGGAGTCGCACAGAGTCGGACACGACTGAGAAGCATGCATCCATCTTGGGTTATCTGAGTGACCTAATGTAGTTACTTAAAGCCTTAAAAGTTGAGACCTTTCTCTGACTGGAAACAAGAAGGGGATGTAGGTAAAATCTGAAAGCTGCAAGGGACGGGACCACTGTTGTCTTTGAAAGCATCCACATGGAGAGTCATGTCGGCAGCCTCTGAAGGCTGAGAGTTACCTCCAGCTGACAGCCAGCAAAGGAGACAGACTTCAGTCCTACAATTATGCGAATTAAATTTTGCCGAGCACCCGTAGCCTGCAAGACCTTCCAGAAAAAACACAGCCTACTTGATCCCAGCTTTGTGAGATGCAGATGAGCAAGCAGTGCCTGGACTCCAACCACGGAAACTGTGATAAACGAGTGTTATTTGCAGGCGCTAGACTTGTGGCGATTTGCTACAAGAGCAACAGAAAACTAATACACAATCTGTATTCCCCTACAGGCATAAGCCACGTTTTCCCAACATTTTATGATAATGTTGGATTTCACGTATAGATTTTATATTCCAAAATGAAATTTAAGCCAAAGAATAAACTTTGCTGGGAGACTGGGCCTCTAACACTTACTTTCATTTATATTACTTTTTTTTAGCCTGAATAGGCTCATAACTTTTTCGAGAGACTCTCTATATATATTACATATTATAATCCTCTTTTTGTTTTGCTATTGATTATCCTCACACATTTAGAGGCATCACAGCCAAAGATGGAGAAGCTCTATACAGTCAGCAAAAACAAGACTGTGGCTCAGATCATGAACTCTATTGCCAAATTCAGACTGAAATTGAAGAAAGTAGGGAAAACCACTAGACTATTCAGATATGACCTAAATCAAATCCCTTATGATTATACAGTTCACACAGACTCACATCCATCGAGTCAGTGATGCCATCCAGCCATCTCATCCTCTGTCGTCCCCTTCTCCTCCTGCCCCCAATCCCTCCCAGCATCAGAGTCTTTTCCAATGAGTCAACTCTTTGCATGAGGTGGCCAAAGTACTGGAGTTTCAGCTTCAGCATCATTCCTTCCAAAGAACACCCAAGGCTGATCTCCTTCAGAATGGACTGGTTGGATCTCCTTGCAGTCCAAGGGACTCTCAAGAGTCTTCTCCAA
>NW_011494757.1:618833-625987 GCF_000754665.1 Bison bison bison | reverse complement strand
TCAAGAGTCTTCTCCAACACCACAGTTCAAAAGCATCAATTCTTCGGCGCTCAGCTTTCTTCACAGTCCAACTCTCACATCCATACATACCACTGGAAAAACCATAGCCTTGACTAGATGGACCTTAGTTGGCAAAGTAATACCTCTGCTTTTGAATATGCTATCTAGGTTGGTCATAACTTTTCTTCCAAGGAGTAGGCGTCTTTTAATTTCATGGCTGCAGTCACCATCTGCAGTGATTTTGGAGCCCAGAAAAATAAAGTCTGACACTGTTTCCACTGTTTCCCCATCTATTTCCCATGAAGTGATGGGACGAGATGCCATGATCTTCATTTTCTGAATGTTGAGCTTTAAGACAAATTTTTCACTCTCCACTTTCACTTTCATCAAGAGGCTTTTTAGTTCCTCTTCACTTTCTGCCATAAGGGTGGTGTCATCTGCACAATTGCACTCATCTCACACGCTAGTAAAGTCATGCTCAAAATTCTCCAAGCCAGGCTTCAGCAATATGTGAGCTGTGAACTTCCAGATGTTCAAGCTGGTTTTAGAAAAGGCAGAGGGACCAGAGATCAAATTGCCAACATCCAATGGATCCTCGAAAAAGCAAGAGAGTTCCAGTTCTATTTCTGCTTTATTGAGTATGCCAAAGTCTTTGACTGTGTGGATCACAATAAACTGTGTAAAATTCCTAAACAGATGAGAATACCAGACCACCTGACCTGCCTCTTGAGAAACCTCTATGCAGGTCAGGAAGCAACAGTTAGAACTGGACATGGAACAACAGACTGGTTCCAAATAGGAAAAGGAGTACGTCAAGGCTGTATATTGTCATCCTGCTTATTTAACTTATATGCAGAGTACATCATGAGAAACACTGGGCTGAACGATGCTCAAGCTGGAATCAAGATTGCTGGGAGAAATATCAATAACCTCAGATATGCAGATGACACCACCCCTATGGCAGAAAGTGAAGACGAACTAAAAAGCCTCTTGATGAAAGTGAAAGTGGAGAGTGAAAAAGTTGGCCTAAAGCTCAACATTCAGAAAATGAAGATCATGGCATCTGGTCCCATCACTTCATGGGACATAGATGGGGAAACAATGGAAACAGTGTCAGACTTTATATTTTTGGGCTCCAAAATCACTGCAGATGGTGATTGCAGCCATGAAATTAAAAGATGCTTACTCCTTGGAAGGAAAGTTATGACCAACCTAGATAGCATATTCAAAAGCAGAGATATTACTTTGTCAACAAAGGTCCGTCTAATCAAGGCTATGGTTTTTCCAGTGGTCATGTATGGATGTGAGAGTTGGACTGTGAAGAAAGCTGAGCGCCAAAGAATTGATGCTTTTGAATTATGGTGTTGGAGAGGACTCTTGAGAGTCCCTTGGACTGCAAGGAGATCCAACCAGTCCATTCTGAAGGAGATCAGCCCTGGGATTTCTTTGGAGGGAATGATGCTGAAGCTGAAACTCCAGTACTTTGGCCACCTCATGAGAAGAGTTGACTCATTGGAAAAGACTCTGATGCTGGGAGGGATTGGGGGTAGGAAGAGAAGGGGACGACAGAGGATGAGATGGCTGGATGGCATCACTGACTCGATGGACGAGAGTCCGAGTGAACTCCGGGAGTTGGTGTTGGACAGGGAGGCCTGGCATGCTGCGGTTCATGGGGTCGCAAAGAGTCAGACACGACTGAGCGACTGAACTGAACTATTACTTTTGTCAACTGACTCAGAATCCACAGTAGGTTTGAGAGAACTCCTAAAAGCATGTGATATGTGTAAGATTTTTGAAACTGCTGTCCCTTAATCCATTGCTTGAAAAATGAAGATATTTGACCAAATGATTAAACAAGATTCTAATTCCAAATTTTAGTTTAAAATTATCAGAAACTGCGCCATAGAATATAATTTTTTCCCAAGATACTAGCACTTTATACGAGTGAGATAGAGAAATCTAAATTCTCAAAGTGACCTAAAGTTATTATCACGTAGAAAAATGAAAGTGATGCAAAGAGGGAAAAAGCTAGAGAACAGCGAAGAGTAGGGAACAGATTAGGATATTAAATATCCATATTACGATATCTATAATAAAACAGTCTACAGTTCTGTGATGGGCTTCTCTGGTGGCACAAGTGATAAAGAATTCACCTGCCAATACAGGAGATGCATGAGACATGCGTTCAGTCCATGGGTCAGGAACATCCCCTGGAGAAGGAAGTGGCAACGCACTCCAGTATTCTTGCCTGGAACATTCCATGGACAGAGGAGCCTGGCAGGCTCCAGTCCATGGGGTTGCAAAATAGCTGGACACAACTTACCAACTAAACAACAAGAAAACTATTCTGAGACAGTTACAAAGAGACCTCTGATTTTACCTTATTTTACATGCATTATTGGAAGGAATTGACAGAGGGATTAATTAGAGAACCATTATTACAGTAGAACAGTTACTCACTGCCACCCAGAGCACTAGGTGATGAGCAAGCCTGTACACTCCACGAGATGCAGTTGCCTAGAACTCTGCAATGCCTTGCAAGTCAGGACCTGAGGTTTCTTCAAAGAAAAGAACAAACTATTCAGATTTATAGAAATTTTTAAAAATTGCTTCCATTCTGAAGTTAAAAGTCTGGGAAGTTCCTTTCTCCCCAAATTGCTCATAAACATGCACACAGGAGAACAAACTCACCTTAAAAAGAACTTTATTAGAAAGGCAAATGATGCTCTGTAGGCACTAAGTTCAGCTCTGTAAGAGGAGAGCAATCCTCAGGAAGCCAGAGTACCAGGATTAGTAAGGCTGCCTTATGCACTAGAATTAAGGGTTAATTCTTTCACTTAAAACCAAAGGATTAAAAAAAAGTTACGTACTCCAACAAGAGAAGAACTGTTCCTGTAAGGAAGGAAAAGAAACAGAGGTCATAGAAATAAGAAACTTACATAATTTAGTTGCACTGACCAGCTTCAGCTGCATGCAACAAATTCTGGTAAATTCTTTTCATTTTTATTCTGTTACAAATATTCTCTAACTTTCCTTGTTATGGCTTTTTTAGATACAACCATCATTTAAAGTGATTCATTTCGATATTTGGCAAAACTAATACAATATTGTAAAGTTTAAAAATAAAATAAAATTTAAAAAAATAAAGTGGACATTTAATTTTCAAATACATGGAATTTTTAAAGTATCTTTGATATTAATTACTGATTTTGATCAGAAGATCCCCTGAAGAAAGGAATGGCAATCCACTCTCCAGGCATGTATTCTTGTCTGGAGAATCCCATGGACAAAGAAGCCTGGAGGATTACAGTCCATGGGGTCACAAAGAGTCAGACACAACTGAGCGACTAACAATTTCACTTTCTTTCACTAATTTTGGTATTAATTTTAAACTTAAATTCTTTCTTCTCTGCAATCATCCTGAGTTATTTTTAGTCTTCTAACTTTATTGAGGCTTTCAATGACTGAGTCAAAGGTCTGTCTTGGTAAATGTCACATTGTACCTGAAAATATGTGGGTTATTCTCAAATAGCTTCTGACAGTGATTCCTAACATAATTCCACAGCGATGAGAACAGATTCTGTATGATTTCGATACATAGTGGAGCAATATGTAACCTTGTTCTGTATTTTCCAAATCTCCTATAAATGTGTTATTATACTTTCATAATTTTAAAAATAAAAAAGAGAAATGAAAAGAAACTGTTACATAAAAGTTCTTGAGATATTTCACTGTGGCTTAAGTAGGAAGGAATACAGGAGTTGGGAAATAGGGCAGCAATTTTCCACCACAGAACCTATTACAGGTATACCTCATTTTATTGCACTTTGCAGATATTACCTTTAAAAAAAAATTGAAGCTTTGTGGCAACCTTAAATCAAGCAAGTCTGTTGGTGCCATTTTTCCAACAGCATCTTCTCACTTCATTTCTGTTTCACATTTTTGTAATCCTCACAGTATCTATAAATTTTTCTTTATTATTGTATTTGTTTTGGTGATCTGTGATCAGTGATCTTTAGTGTTACTGCTATGCCTGGTAAGGGCTCAAATAATGGTTAGCATTTTTTAACAATGAGGTATTTTTTATTTAAAGTGTATGTACTTATTTTTAGTCATACTGCTATTGCATATTTAATAGACTAAAGTGTAGGGTAAATATGAACTTTATATGCACTAGGAAACAAAAAATCCATGTGACTCACTTCATTGCAGAATTCTCTTCATTGCAGCAGTTTGGAACTGAAGTCTCAATCTCTCTTAGGTATACCTGTAAAATACTGTAATGACTCAAGTGTAACCAATGCATCCCTTACCTATAGCCATTATTGGTTTATATGTTTATAAATTTCACAAAATAGCATGTCAAATTTTGATTTAAGATATTTATAAATTTTAATAAATATTTATAAATTGAGTTTGGCCCAAGATGGCAGAGGAATAGGATGAGGAGACCACTTTCTCCCCCCCAAATTCATCAAAAGATCATTTGAATGTTGAGCAACTTCCACAAAGCAACTTCTGAATGCTGGCGGAGGACACCAGGCACTCAGAGATGCAGCCCATTCTCTTCAAAAGGAGGTAGGACAAAATAAAGACAAAAAGAGAGGCGAAAGAGTGAGGGATGGAGACCTGTCCTTGGGAGGGAGTTGTGAGAAGAAGTTTCCACACAGTAGGAAACCCTCCCACAAGTATGTCTATGGAGCTTTGGAGTCTCAGAGGACAACATACCTGGGAGGAAAAAAAAAAACCCACAGAATAAAAACAGTTTTCTAACCGCAACTGCCAGCAGAGAAGTAGCCCAGGTGCTTGAGTTCGCCACCAGCGACTGGGGGCTGGACAGGGAGGCATGGGCTGCAGGCTTAGGGTGAGGACCAGGCCTAAATGCCCTGAGGACAATCTGAGGGACCTAAGGTGAGATAGCAGCCCACACTGAGGGATGGCCAGAGAGACAAAGCAAAATAGAGACAGAGAACTTTCCCATGAAGGCTCTAGCGCCTAGGCTGGCCCACATCAGAACAAAGGGTGAGAGAATGCCAAAAGAGAGCCAGCCAGAGGCAGAGGGGTGGGCAGGCGACAGCCAGAGCCAGAAGGCAAGGGGCAATCTCGGCCCCAGAGACAGCACCCTCCACCAAACTGCGGGCAGGCTCCTAGTTGCGAACCACATCTTCCTGGAACCTGAACGGTAGACACCCACCAGAAGGGCCACAGACGGAGGTCAGCTCCCAGAGGAGACACATGGCACACCCGAGACCGTGCTCTCACAGCACACCTGGGAAGCCGAGGGGCCAGGACCGGGGAGCTGATTAAGACACACAGCTCACCTGAGATGGTGCACTCGCCAAGCATCTGGTCGCCTGAGCTGCTCAGACCTGGGAAGGGCACAAAATGCACTCTCAGCCAGGTCTGTGCCTTTGTGGAGTACACGAGAACCTGAGAAGCTTAGGCCTGGGAAGTGCACGAAATTCAGGGGCCACTTGGGACAGTACCCTTGCAGAGAAACCTGGAGCCTGAGCAGTGTAGACCTGGGAAGCACATGCCACCTTGAGCTGGGGCAAACCCAGTATGGTCCACACACTGGGAGCTCTCCCCACATAGACACACCAGTGATATTTGTTTGAAGTGTCCCTCCCTCCCAACAAAATAACTGAACAAGTGAGCCTAAATAAGTGACCACCTTCGCCCCCTTGTGTCAGGGCAGAAATTAGACACTGAAGAGGCTTGCAATCAGAGGAAGCCAAAATAGACAAAGAAGAAGGAACAGCTTGGAAGTGACAGGTGCAACGGATTAAAACCCTATAGTTAACATTGTGCATTGGAGGGGACGTCTAGACCTTGAGAACAAGTACAAGCTGGAACAAGGAAATATCTGAAACTGAACTGACACCACACTGCCCACACAGCTCCAGAGAAACTCCTAGGTATATTTTTACTATTATCACTTTTTAACTAAAAAAATTAAGTTCTTTATTACTCTTTTAATTTTCATTTTTATAGCCTACTATTACCTTACCAAAAAAGATCCTATTTTTAAAGCAAATTTCATATATATATATTTTAATTTTTGTGGGTTTTTTTGGTATTTTTTATATTGTACTTTTAACAGTCTAACCTCTATTCTAGATTTTTAATCTTTGCTTTTTGTATTTGCTATCATTTTTGTACCTTTAAGAATCTAATCTTCAATATCCATTTTCACTTAGGGAACTGATTACTAACTAGATTGGTCTCTCCTCTTTTGATTCCCCCCTCTTCTCCTCCTGGTCGCCTCTATCTCCCTCCTCCCTCTTCTCCTCTCCATGTAACTCTAGAATCTCTCTGGGTGTCCCTCGCTGTGGAGAACTGTTTCACCATTAACCTAAATGTTTTATCATCTGTGCTGTATGGATGGAGAAGTCTTAAGGCTACTGTAACAGAAGTACTGAAAGCCAGAGGCAGGAGGTTTAACTCCAAAACTTGAGAACTCCTGATTCCAGGGAACATTAATAGACAAGAGCTCACCCAAAAGTCTCCATACCTACACTGAAACCAAGCTCCACCAAAGAGCCAACAAGTTCTAGTGCAAGATATACAATGCTAATTCTCCAGCAAAGCAGGAACACAGCCCTGAGCATTAAAAGACAGGCTGCCTAAAGCCATGCCAAACCCATCAGATCAGATCAGTAGCTCAGTCATGTCCGACTCTTTGCAACCCCATGAACCGCAGCACGCCAGGCCTCCCTGTCCATCACCAACTCCCGGAGCTCACAGAGACTCACGTCCATCGAGTCTGTGATGCCATCCAACCATCTCATCCTCTGTCATCCCCTTCTCTTCTTGCCCCCAATCCCTCCCAGCATCAGAGTCTTTTCCAATGAGTCAACTCTTTGCATGAGGTGGCCAAAGTATTGGAGTTTCAGCTTCAGCATCAGTCCTTCCAATGAGCACCCAGGACTGGTTTCTTTTAGAATGGACTGGTTGGATCTCCTTGCAGTCCAAGGGACTCTCAAGAGTCTTCTCCAACACCACAGCTCAAAAGCATCAATTCTTTGGTGCTCAGCTTTCTTCACAGTCCAACTCTCACATCCATACATGACCACTGGGAAAACCATAGCCTTGACTAGACGAAACTTTGTTGGCAAAGTAATGTCTCTGCTTTTGAATATGCTGTCTAGGTC
>NW_011494757.1:618357-618733 GCF_000754665.1 Bison bison bison | reverse complement strand
GCTTTTGGGGGCTCCAAAATCACTGCAGATGGTGACTGCGGCCATGAAATTAAAAGACACTTACTCCTTGGAAGGAAAGTTATGTCCAACCTAGATAGCATATTCAAAAGCAGAGACATTACTTTGCCAACAAAGGTCCGTCTAGTCAAGGCTATGACTTTTCCTGTGGTCATGTTGGACTGTGAAGAAAGCTGAGCACCGAAGAATTGATGTTTTTGAACTTTGGTGTTGGAGAGGACTCTTGAGAGTCCCTTGGACTGCAAGGAGATCCAACCAGTCCATTCTGAAGGAGATCAGCCCTGGGATTTCTTTGGAAGGAATGATGCTAAAGCTGAAACTCCAGTATTTTGGCCACCTCATGCGAAGAGTTGACTCA
>NW_011494757.1:617045-618257 GCF_000754665.1 Bison bison bison | reverse complement strand
TGTCTCTGCTTTTGAATATGCTGTCTAGGTTGATCATAACTTTCCTTCCAAGGAGTAAGCATCTTTTAATTTCATGGCTGCAATCACCATCTGCAGTGATTTTGGAGCCCAGAAAAATAAAGCCTGACACTGTTTCCACTGTTTCCCCATCTATTTCCCATAAAGTGATGGAACCGGATGCATGATCTTCGTTTTCTGAATGTTGAGCTTTAGGCCAACTTTTTCACTCTCCACTTTCACTTTCATCAAGAGGCTTTTTAGTTCCTCTTTACTTTCTGCCATAAGGGTGGTGTCATCTGCATATCTGAGGTTATTGATATTTCTCCCGGCAATCTTGATTCCAGCTTGTGTTTCTTCCAGTCCAGCGTTTCTCATGATGTACTCTGCATATAAGTTAAATAAACAGGGTGACAATATACAGCCTTGACGTACTCCTTTTCCTATTTGGGACCAGTCTGTTGTTCCATGCCAAACCGACAGGTACCCCAAAACACACTACTGGACATTTCATTGCACTCCAGAGAAAAGAGATCCAGCTCCACCCACTAGAACGCAGACACAATGCTCCCCAACCAGGAAACCTTGACAAGCCACTAGTCCAACCCCACCCACAGGGAGCAGACTCCACAATAAAGTGGAACCACAAACTTCCACCCTACAGAAAGGGCACGCTTTCTGTAATCTAAACAGCAATCTAAACAAACGCAGCAATGAAAAGGCAGAGAAATATTCAGCCAGTAAAAAGGAACGTGATAAAGACCCACCAAATCAAACAAAAGAGAAGGAGATAGGGAGTCTACCCAAAAAAAGAATTCAGAATAATGATAGTAAAGATGATCCAAAATCATGAAAACAAAATGGAGTTACATAAAAATAGACTAGAGACAAGGATTGAGAAGATGAAAGAAATGTTTAACAAGGACTTAGAGGAAATCAGTCAGTTCAGTCACTCAGTCATGTCTGACTCTTTGTGACCCCATGAATTGCAGCTTGCCAGGCCTCCCTGTCCATCACCAACTCCCGGAGTTCACCCAAACTCACGTCCATCGAGTCAGTGATGCCATCCAGCCATCTCATCCTCTGTCGTCCTCTTCTCCTCCTGCCCCAATCCCTTCCAGCATCAGAGTCTTTTCCAATGAGCCAACTCTTTGCATGAGGTGGCCAAAGTATTGGAGTTTCAGCTTCAGCATCAGTCCTTCCAATGAGCACCCA
>NW_011494757.1:603861-616945 GCF_000754665.1 Bison bison bison | reverse complement strand
AAATTCCAGGGCTGATCTCCTTCAGAATGGACTGGTTGGATCTCCTTGCAGTCCAAGGGACTCTCAAGAGTCTTCTCCAACACCACAGCTCAAAAGCATCAATTCTTCAGGGCTCAGCTTTCTTTATAGTCCAACTCTCACATCCATACATGACCACTGGAAAAACCATAGCCTTGACTAGACGGACCCTTGTTGGAAAAGTTATGAATTTTACATGACAGTAGTATCTGAAATGTTGATTCAAGATGATTAGTAGATCCATGAAATATAGGTTCACAATGTCTGTGCCTTCTGGGATGCTGAAGTCGAAGGGCTATAGGCCATTTGAATAATTCTATTAAAATGTCTGTCTTTCACATTGAAAAAGAGTTTTCTCTTATAAGCACTTAGTCCTTCCAGGACAAAATGTGGTTAGTAAGAGTTAACAACATATCAGGTACTATCTTCATGGCAATTCTTAGAAATTCTAAATCCTGTCCTATATATGTTCCATGTTATAACTGAAGGGCTTTTTCCTCTGGCTGGGCTGGGAGTGATAACATGAGTAGCTATTGAGTGTTCCTGGCAAAACTGTTTTCCCTGAGAGAATAATGAGAAACAGTAAGACAAATTATAACCCTAATCACCACAAATTCATGATCACAAAGACAATTCTAAATGAATCTGCATGGATACCTGGTACACAGCGTGTGGTGTACATCACTGGTGTACTGAACCTTTGCTTTTTTGTGCCTTGGAAAGCATTGATAGTACTAAGTCAAAAGACGACTCACTTGCTTGGTATTCCTGGAGGGGGCTCCAAGGATGGTGCTTCCGGTGGTGCTGTGTTCTTCTGTCTGCCTGGCCCTTGGGCGTTTTCCCCAGTTGTTTCATTATCACTTTCTATGTCTTCTTCCCCAAAGGTGAATGGATCATTTCTAAAAAAGAGGAAAAAAACTAGGCTGGTATATATTTCACTGTTTCTTTTTATGATGACTGGAAATGTGAGAATAGAAACTAAATTATACAGGTCTGAGTTGTACGGGGAGGAATGCCAAATCAAGTAGCTTACACAGAAATGGAAGTTCGTTGTTTCACGAAAACACAAGGAAAAGTTTCTAACAGAATGTTAATTAGGATTGCCCATCATCCCAGAATTAGTTACTGTGACCCAAAGCTGAGACCAAAGAAGCATCAAATACCAGAAACTCTTAAAAAGCTGCTGAACCAGCTTTGTCATCTCCAATCATCTCACCCATAGTCTATAGAGAATGATTAGAGAGAGAAGGTTTTGAGTTCCTAGAATATGGTGAGCAAGTAAGGAAGACATTTCCCTTCTTTATGAAGCCAAGTAAGGGTGTTTTAAAAGAATCCCTTAAACACTGAAAATTTCTACACTAAAGACTGTCACCTCACTCCCAATGTAACTAGACCGTTTGGTGTATTTTCCATGCATGCCTATTTAGTATGGAGGAAGGGAGAACTTAAGAGACAAGAATTTTTTTTCAGATGGTAATTTTAAAAAGTTTTTATTTTATTGAAGCATGGTTGATTTACAATGTTGTATTAGTTTCGGGTGTACGGGAAAGTGATTCAGTTTATATTCATTATACACTCTTTCTCAGATTCTTTTCCCTGTAGGTCACTGCAAAGTTTTAAATATGTATATATCCTTATATATATCCCTTCGTTGTACAAGGGGCTTCCTTGGTGGCTCAAACGGTAAGGATGCTGCCTGCAGTGTGGGACACCAGGGTTCATTCCCTGGTCAGGAAGATCCCCTGGACAAGGAAGTGGCAACCCGCCCCAGGATTCTTGCCTGGAGAATCCCGTGGACAGAGGAGCCTGGTGGCCTACAGTCCACGCGGTCACAGTCAGTAGGTCCTACCTGGTTGTCTATACCAGAAAATGGGACCTCATCAGACACCCAATCGGCCCAGCACTTTGATCCTGGGCCTCCCAGACTCAAGAGGTTAGGGAAGTGAGTGTCTGTAAGCCAACCAGTCATGGTATTGCCTTGTGACAACCTGACTAAGGCCCATCAGGAATTCCTGGCAGCCAGGAACCTGTTACACAGTAATCTCTGTGGTTAGCTAGACTTACCTTTTAACAAAGCACTGGGATGACACCTCCTCTGTTTATAAACAAAGATTCATATGTGACTGAGCTTTCAATGAGAATGCCCCATGAGCTTTCCTGAAGGGGGAAAAATGTGTATTTATTTTAGTTAAATCTGAGAGTTCAAAAAAAACCACTAAAACTTACAACTAGAAAAATATAGGAATCATGTTACCTTAATATATAAAGTAGCAGGACAGCAGAGCTAAATAATAAAATGTCTATATTTTTAAAAGACCCAAGTACTAGCTCCTGACGTTGTGCCAAGGACATAGTATTTGTGTGGCAATTGAGTCTGCACAGACAACTTTTAATTACCACACTTGTTTTGGGATGAGGGCCTGATTTAGGCCGACCTGGGCTATGGAACAAGCTCTGCAACTTACTCTGGGTGTGAACTTTGACAGTATTTGATGACTTCAGGGCAAGTTCCCCCCACCATTCATAAAATGGGATGGATCTGATGGCTCAGTCAGTAAAGAATCCGCCTGAAGTGCTGGAGGCCTGGGTTCAAATCCTGTGTTGGGAAGATCCCCTTGAGGAGGACTTGGCAACCCACGCCAGGATTCCCATCTGGGAAATCCCTCAGACAGAGGGGCCTGGTGGGCTATAGTCCATGGGGTCACAAAGAGTCAGACCCAACTTAGCGATTAAACCACTACCACCATTCAATACATACCAGGGATTGGTACATTTTCAAAACATAAGCAGAGAGTATTTTCATCGTTGTGAATCGTATTCTCTCACAAACTCTCATTTCTAACATTGTTGCATGAGAGCTGTCAGATATTGCCTAAATGAATGTGCTTATGTTCCAGCAAGTCAATTCACAGGCATTAAGAAGTTGGCTGGATTTGTTGGCCCACAGGGCATGGTTGACAACTCCAATTATGAGCTTTTGTTTGTAAAGGAGACAGTATGGTATATCCGTCATAAACAGCAACTAACACACATTTTTAAAGAAAAACAATTAACTATGTATCCAGGCATATCTCCGTAATGGTGAATTACACAGATGCGCAAACCACTAGGCATACAACTCATCATATATTATGATTTCAAATATTTATATTATAGAATTAGAAAACACTACCAGTATCAAAAAGTATATTCAACTCTCTGATGCAGTTAGTGTTGATCAATATTTAGATATATGTTTCAACTTTAGTTATACCAATTTAACATGTTGAAAGTATAGTCTTCAGGATTGCTTGCTAGTAATTCAGATTGCTCAGGTTCAAATACCATTTTTGGCACTTAATGTTCATGTGACAAGAAATAACTAGGATTAAGCTTTTTAATATTCCATGGCTACAGTAAGAATTCGTAGGGTTGAGTGCTATATGGTACAGTATTACATAAGAGGAACATTCAACTTCATTTGAATTTGGCACAAATGGTACTTATTTGTTCATATACTTGAGGAGTCCCCAGGTAATTCTGCTTCAGAAATAGCTGGATAATAGAAACGCAATCACACTGTCAAATATCCATTTTGCTCTCTCCCCAACAACTTACTATCTTTTCCTTCCTCTGGAAGGAACCTGTCTTCATGAATGACAAATAGAAATCTCAGCATTTATCTGCTTAAAGACTAACCATTTATTATCTCAATGAAAAAGCGTGTATCCCCTCCCTATAAATCCCATAAAATTCCTTAGTTACATTTGCCCTACTATAGTTATGTAAACTGACAGCTGGCATGACCTTTTCATTTCATAAATATCTGAGTGCTTACATTTTATTTAACAAACACCTGTATGTGAGTGTGTGTTAGTTACTCAGTCACTCCAACCTTCGTGACCCCACGTGCTTGTGAAACGCTGGGCATTATTCTAGGTGTTGGGAATACAGCATGCAACAGATGATTGGCTCCTGTGTCTGGAGCCAGGAGTAAAATGACTCCACATAAGCCACAGGTACTAAACCAGGACAGATGCGGGTTCAAAAAGGAAAACCAAGATGCCATCTCCATAGGCGTCAAGGAGATAAAGAAAAAAATCAGTAAACATGAGACAACATAATTTAATGGACTACGGGCACGGGTACCCCATTCAGATCCCAGACGCCCCACTCTCTGTGTGACACTATCTTCCGGCAGGGTTACATGGCGGCTAGGTAAGCAAACTGTCTGGTATATGATCATGACTGTTTATTTAATCAGTAAAACATGATGAAACAATTAAAGCTTCTAAGACGCTCATCTGCACAACTGACAAACTTCACTAACTTTCTCCCGTCAGGATCCGTTTTATTCAAAATAACTAATGAAATCTCAAGTCTTTTGGCCTGGGAAGACTGAATTCTTTCTTAATTATACAGCAGTTACTATCCTGATATCCCCCATTTTAGGTGAATATTTAAATCAACACAACAAAAGGGTGGGAAATTGTGGAGCTGTTTCAAAAGAAAATGTTTTTTTCAGGTTTGATTTTTCCCTACAGACTATAAAATCTCTCCATCAAAAACAGGGGAGATGTATTAGGGAAAGGCAGACAAAAATGAATGCCTGGTTTTTTAAATCCCATATTTTATCTGTTTTTTTTTTTTTTTTCTATTGTAGAATTACCCAAAAATTTAAGACAGAGGGTTGGGCTTCCTTGGTGGCTCAGATGGTAAAGAATCCACCTGCAATGCAGGAGACCCAGGTTTGATCCCTGGGTTGGGAAGATCCCCTGGAAGAAGGAATGAGTACCCACTCCAGTATTCTTGCCTGGGAAATCCCATGGACAAAGGAGCCTGGCGGGCTACAATCCATGGGGTCACAGAGTCGGACGTGACTAAACATCTAACACACAGTGTAACATGAGCTATAAAATCAGTCGACAAAAATAGTTACACAGAGTTAATAATTGGGGTTATACCCACAAATAAGAAAAGACTGTTCCTTATTAAAATAATGACTCATCTTACGTAAGTCCTGATGCCACAAGTAGTAAGACTGTAAAGGAACTCAAAGGAATCAGGCAGCTCTGTGGTGACGGGGCAGCCATCTCCGAGAAAGAGCTCATGAACCTGGGGTAGCAGCTCATCCACAAACGGCGTTCGTCTCACTTTGACCTGGAGCCAGTTTTTAGCACAGTTGACAGACACTGGTGGAAGAAAAAGAGGGAACAGTTCAGATTACATGTCATCTCTAAACAGTAGCTCAGAAAATTTTCAGCCTCTTAGCTGAAATGCCTAATTTCAGAGCAAAAAATGCCTTGGTTCCATTTCTATTTATTCCACCGTGAAATCTTGGGTGAATGACTTAATTTTTATGTGCCTCAGTTTCCTTTTCCAGATTGGGTGAAGTCATGGAGCTACTTCCTGGGAATCAAACATTAAATTAGACAAGGCTCTGATAGTTTTTCACTGGAACATGGGACCTTGGGGATATTCAGTAATTGAAAAAGTGCCCTTTATCTGATTTTTTTTTTTTACATATTAAAATTGTTCCCCAATTTGTACACACTGTCTAGAGAAACAAATGAACATCCACCTTTAAATTGAAATGGTATCCCTTTCAGCATTAATAACACTAAGTAGCACATATGTGGCCCTCTTCAAAATAAATGTATTTCCTCTGTTTTCAAGCAATCCTCCCGGTGGCTCAGATGGTAAAGAATCTGCCTCCAATGCTGGAGACCCACAGTCCATCCCTGGGTGGGGGAGATCCCCTAGAGAAGGGACTGCAACCCACTCCAGTGTTCTTGCCTGGAGAACTCCACGGACAGAGGCACCTGGGGGGCTGCAGTCCACAGGGTCGCAGAGAGTCAGGCACGACTGAGCAATTAACACTACTGTGTTTTCGAGCAATAGTGCATTATCTGATGTGATTTACATACATTCAGTTCTGCAATTGCATAGATCATACCAGTTTGATTACCATGGCTTATAATATTTTCTGATATCTGGTAAGGAAAGTCACTTATACTCATGTTCTACTTCAGGTTAATTCTCAATTTCCTAGTCAGCAAAATGGCACCTTATTACTAAGACTCTATGACACAGTTTAAAAATAAAATAGGCATCAGCTTTAGTTATGATTCCTAATTCTAGTATGAAATTCACTGTTAATAAAGGAAGCAACATAGTATAACATACACAGTTAATATTCAAATGAGAATATCCCTTTTAATGGCTACGAAACAGTTATAAAAATTAGGCATCATGAGCTTGACCACAAACAAAATCTTCATATAAATAAAATATTATTGAGTTCTAGGGGCTAATTTGGTTATTGTCCAATAGGATTAGATAAGATGATGACTGCAGCCATGAAATTAAAAGACGCTTACTCCTTGGAAGAAAAGTTATGACCAACCTACATAGCATATTGAAAAGCAGAGACATTACTTTGCCAACAAAGGTCCGTCTAGTCAAGGCTATGGTTTCTCCTGTGGTCATGTATGGATGTGACAGTTGGACTATAAAAGAAGGCTGAGTGCCGAAGAATTGATGCTTTTGAACTGTGGTGTTGGAGAAGACTCTTGAGAGTCCCTTGGACTGCAAGGAGATCCAACCAGTCCATTCTAAAGGAGATCAGTCCTGGGTGTTCTTTGGAAGGAATGATGCTAAAGCTGAAACTCCAGTACTTTGGCCACCTCATGCGAGGAGTTGACTCATTGGAAAAGACTCTGATGCTGGGAGGGATTGGAGGCAGGAGGAGAAGGGGACAACAGAGGATGAGATGGCTGGATGGCATCACTGACTTGATGGACGTGAGTCTGAGTGAACTCCCGGAGTTGGTGATGGACAGGGAGGCCTGGCGTGCTGCAATTCATGGGGTCACAAAGAGTCGGACACGACTGAGCGACTGAATTGAACTGAAGCGTAATAATGTGGATCAAAGAAAATTTAAGGTTGTCTTTAAACATGGACTCTTCATTATACCCATTTAACATCAGTTGATTAGTTTCCCACACTTCAGATGACTACGTTTAAGTCGTGTTGCTAAGTGGCTGAGTAGGATTAAGACACAGGTGGAATCTGTTGAGAGCCTTTGGTCTAAAAAGGAACCACTAAGCAGCGGACTGCTCTGTCCCTCAAGGAGCGCGGTCCAAGTCCTGAGAACCTAAGCAACCTCCTTTCCGAGGCATCGGGCAGCCTCCTGACTCATCCATTCAGCACAAGTATTTCTAACAAGTAACAAGCATGTCCAACACAAAAGCAAATAAGAACCTAACAGCATCCTGAAGCCACTTATGGATTCAAGAGGAAACACGGCGGTAAAGATGCACAGATATGACCTACGTAGCTCAGTGAAAATAGACAGCCATTAGATATTAGCAGATGATCACCAAATTATAAATATTCACCCCAAAGCCAACGGTATTAAAAAAAGCACCCCACTGCTTGACATGCCGCCCTTCAGAACCCCCCTTTTCTCTTACAATTATCCAAACTACGGATCAACAGAAAAAGCACGAGGAGTCCTGCTAACACAGCAGAGGCCTTCATTCTTCAGATGAGCGAAGGCTACACAGGAAGCAGGAAGCGGAACAAAGTGGGCTCAGAACTGCTTATAGGCCCCGTGTCTGCTCAGCTGCCGGCGATGCCCCATCACCACTCTGGAACACACACTGCTGGCTTTTTTTCTCTTACTGGCTGAAAGTGTTCTGTTGTGATTCAGAAAACCAGAATGTAAATGTGAGAAAGTAGTTCTAGACTCGACCCCTCCAGCTGTGTCTTCTGCAAGCTTGAGGACATGTCTGAAATGGTGTCTTAAGTAATATCTGATATGTGTCTATTGGAACAAGAAGAACAGAGCTTTACAAGATGATTTGAGGAGATTTGGGTGGTTAACGCAGAAGAAATTATTTATGATTTGATTGATAATACTGTTTATCATAACCATGCTGGGGTCATTCTGATCCAGTTGGTTTACTAATCCTTCTAATGAGCTTCAGGAGATCCTAATTCAAGTAAACACATTTGCAAAACTGCGGTCAAAGCTTTAAAAAAAACACTGCTTTCTGTTTTAATTTAGCCTTCCCAAGTGTATTTTATCATAAATGCATACATGTCCAGGTTGCTGAAGGAAAGTTTATGAGAGCATTTTTGTCCAGTAAAATATAGGAATGTAAAACCTGAAAGGAGGAGAGATCGTGGATGAAACTAACAGTTTGAACTAGCTCGGTATTTTAGCAAGAAACAACAATTACAGAAGCTCCATCTCAAAAGCAAAAGTTTAATGTTACCTTTAGAAATTATATAGCATGTTTCATAGATGGCTTCTGATTATAGGCTAATTGCTAGTGAAAATTATCAAAAGTATAGAAATTTCCAGGACCATGCAGTGATGTAGCAAAGAACAAGCTGCAAGATGTACCTGTGATCATGAGAGACCACAGTGAAAGCTCTTTCCACTAAATACTTTAATTATACTTTATGTCTCATAAAATCAGTGAGTTTTTATTTTGGAGTGTGTGTTGTTAAGTAATAACCGGGAATTAAGGAACTTCAGTAGATTTAAATTTACAAAGACAGTATCAGTGAACTATAGCTGGTAATTATCTTAATTATGCAAGATAGGAATGTAGGGCAAACAGTTGAAACAGTAAGGAAGTATGCAGAATAACACCGAAATTTCTTACTGACCAGTAACTCACACATTCTTTTCCCCCATGCTCAGGCAAGCCAGACAATATTTTATTGTAGGACATCATAGTAATTTTATTTACAAGTATTTCATTTCATGGATGCATCTCTATCTAGTTATTCATAACAAATGGAATTTATATTGTTCTATATTGAATTACTGACAGGTTTATTTACATAAACTGTCTCAGAGAATTTTAATATCATTGGCTGTGGCTTCCCTGGTGGCTCAGTGGTAAAGAATCTGCCTGGCAAAGCAGGAGATGAGGGTTCAATCCTCGGTCCAGGAAGAGCCCACATGCCACAGAGTAATTAAGCCCGTGCACCACAGCTATTGAGCCTGTGCTCTGGAGCCTGGGAGCAGCGACTAGTGAGCCTACCTGTGGCAACTACCGAAGCCCACGCGCCCTCCGGCCCTTGCTCTGCAGCGAGAGAAGCCCCGCAGTGAGAAGCCTGTGCGCCGCAACTGGAGTCCAGCTGCTGCAACAAGAGAAAGCCCGAGTGCACCAGTGAAGACCTAGTACAGCCAAAAGTAAATCACTGTTTTTATTTTTTTAATTAATTTTTTAAATTTTATTTTATTTTTAAACTTTACAATATTGCATTGGTTTTGCCAAATATCGAAATGAATCCGCCACAGGCATACATGTGTTCCCCATCCTGAACCTTCTTCCCTCCTCCCTCCCCATACCCTCCCTCTGGGTCGTCCCAGTGCACCAGCCCCAAGCATCCAGTATCGTGCATCGAACCTGGACTGGCGACTCATTTCATACATGATATTATACGTATTTCAATGCCATTCTCCCAAATCATCCCACCCTCTCCCTCTCCTACAGAGTTCAAAAGACTGTTCTATACATCAGTGTCTCTTTTGCTGTGTCGTATACAGGGATATTGTTACCATCTTTCTAAATTCCATATATATGCATTAGTATACTGTATTGGTGTTTTTCTTTCTGGCTTACTTCACTCTGTATAATAGGCTCCAGTTTCATCCACCTCATTAGAACTGATTCAAATGTATTCTTTTTAATGGCTGAGTAATACTCCATTGTATATATGTACCACAGCTTTCTTATCCATTCATCTGCTGATGGACATCTAGGTTGCTTCCATGTCCTGGCTATTATAAACAGTGCTGCGATGAACATTGGGGTACACGTGTCTCTTTCCCTTCTGGTTTCCTCAGTGTGCATGCCCAGCAGTGGGATTGCTGGATCATAAATCACTGTTTTTAAAAAATATCATTGCCTATGCATCTAACACTTCCTTCAGAATGGCAGCATAGTCATTAGAAAACCATGAAAATGAAATTTTCATGCTGCATATGAAAACCATGAAATATTTAAAATCTGACGGACATTTATGTCTTCTCTTTTTCAATTAACTAACAGTCTCCTCCCTAGAGACTGTATTTCCCCTCTTGCTCTGCTGAGACCTGACCTTATTATCAGCCTGATGGGATTAAGGATAGTCGGAGCAGATTTTTAAGGAGACAAGTGTCTTTTTATGAAGATCCTGCCTCAAGGAAGATATTTGCAGACTCTGTATGCAAGGGGAAGAGGCTTTCCTCCAGAAAGGATTGGGCCACTTTAGCTGTCTAGAAGTTTTAGATGAATCAAGAGTATTTCCAGGTGCTTTAACCTTTTCACAATTTATCATACCATATGGTACAGGGAAAATTCAATATTCTTTTTGATTAGGAAATTGAAGAGTTACCTAAAATGGAGACTGTTCTGCTAATAACTTCTCACTTAGCTAGGCAAAAGGAAACTAGACCCAGAAGCTGCTGCTGCTGCTGCTGCTAAGTCGCTTGAGTCGTGTCCGACTCTGTGCGACCCCATAAATGGCAGCCCACCAGGCTCCCCCGTCCCTGGAACTCTCCAGGCAAGAACACTGGAGTGGGTTGCCATTGCCTTCTCCTAGATACAGAAGCACCTGTGTAGAATTATCTAAATGAGTTGGGGAGGGCAATGGAATCAATTTTGGCTAGCCATTTATTTCTTATGTCTTAGCTTGTCCACAAAAGGACAGTGAAATAAGTCTTTCCTGATTGGAGTTACTGAAAGGATCCCAGCTCTACAGGGTGTTGGAGTGGGAGGGAAATGAATACCACAGAACCCACCTGAAATCCTTTCCCTTATGATAGAAGAGATTCAGCTTCATCTCTTAGGGTCCAGGTAAACATGTGGACTCACTCTTACCCACAATTTACTTAAAAAAAAAAAAAAAAAAACTTGCATTTTGCTTTTAAATCTTGCAAGGATCTTGTTAAAAGACAGAGTTCAATTGAGTAGTCTGGGTGAACTCCGGGAGTTGGTGATGGACAGGGAGGCCTGGCATGCTGCAATTCATGGGGTCGCAAAGAGTCGGACACGACTGAGCGACTGCACTGCACTGAACTGAACTGAATTAGACTTGATATGTAACACTTCATTCTAACAAGCCCCCAGGTCATAACCTTGCTCATCTATGGATCACTCTTGTATTTGAAAGACTGGAGAGGTTATCTATATTCTGGGGTGGCTGCAAAGATGGCTGGGGGAAGTGGAAGGCCCTGAGACTGAAATGGAAAATCTAAGAAATCACGCATTCATTTGAGGAAGCAATTGTATCAACACAGGGAAGTTAAGCAAGTTACACTGACTAGTGTTTGTGACAAACCCAATTTCTATTCTTCTCTTGACAGCCACACTCCTAGGAAAAGTCATTTATACTCTTTCAGGTTCTTTCTTATCCTCTGTTTTTTTGAATTGAAGTATGGTTGCTGTATATTATATCAATTACAGGTGTATAATGTAGTGATGCACAATTTTTAAAGGTTATACTGCATTTATAGTTACAAAACATTCACCATATTCCCAAGGTGGTACAATATATGCTTGTAGCTTATTTTATACCTGATAGTTTATATCTCCTAACCCCCTACAGGAGGCTCACCCCTCCCCCTTCCCTCTCCCCACTGACAGCCACTAGTTCGTTCTTCCTGTGAGTCTGCTTCTTTTTGTGATATTCACTAGTTGGTCATATTTTTAGGTTTCACATATAAGTGACATTGTATGACATTTGTCATGTTCTGTCTGACATTTCACTTTAGCATAATGCCCTCTAAAACCATCCATCTTGCTGCAAATGGCAAGATTTTGCTCTTTTCATGGCTGGGTAGTATCTGTGTGTGTGTGTGTGTGTGTGTGTGTGTGTATCACATCTTTATCCACTCATCTGTCGATAGGTTGCTTCCATTGGTTGGCATTTGTAAAAAATGCCGCTATGAACACTGTTGTGCATTTATCTTCTCAAATTAGTGTTTCTGCTTTTTCCAACTTCTTATCCATCCTCTCCTAAACCTGACTTTTGAGCATAGCCTCTCCACCAAAACCGCTTTTTCCAGCATCATCAGTGCTCTGTCTGTTCGCTAGAGCGAATGGTCAATTCTTAGTTCTCAACCATCCTACTTAACCTTTCAGAAACAAGTGATGTGATTATTACCTCCATCTGTGTGGCTGTCTGGACTCCACTCTCTGGTAGATTTGCTTCCAGTCTACCTTACTGGTTTCCTCCTTTGAGGTTTCTGTCTCCTCTCAGCTACTTCTTAATATCAGAAACCCCAAGACCTGAGCCTTGAGCCCATTATCTTCTTTTCCTCACTTTTTTTGCTTGAACTCATCCAGTCTTAGCAGCTTTAAATTTTTGCTGATCAATACAAATTTTCTACATCCAGCCTGGACCACCTCCTCTGAACCCCAGACCTATATGTTCAATATCCACTTGCTCTCTCCACTTAGAAATCTAATGAACATCTTAAACTTGACATCTACCGAATAGAGCTTCTAAGCCAGGATCTCCCACATTCTTATCAAGTTAGTGGCACCTCCCACTTTCAGTTCAGTTCAGTCGCTCAGTCATGTCCGGCTCTTTGTGACCCCATGAATCGCGGCACGCCAGGACTCCCTGTCCATCACCAACTCCCAGAGTTCACCCAAACCCATGTCCATCAAGTCAGTGATGCCATCCAACCATCTCATCCTCTGTCGTCCCCTTCTCCTCCTGCCCCCAATACCTCCCAGCATCAGGGTCTCTTCCAATAAGTCAGCTCTTTGCATCAAGTGGCCAAAGTATTGGAGTTTCAGCTTCAACATCAGTCCTTCCAATGAACACCCAGGACTGATCTCCTTTAGGATGGACTGGTTGGATCTCCTTGCAGTCCAAGGGACTCTCAAGAGTCTCATCCAGCACCACACTTCAAAAGCATCAATTCTTCGGCACTCAGCTTTCTTTATAGTCCAACTCTCACATCCATACATGACCCCTGGAAAAACCATAGCCTTGACTAGATGGACCTTTGTTGGCAAAGTAATGTCTCTGCTTTTTAATATGCTGTCTAGGTTGGTTATAACTTTCCTTC
>NW_011494757.1:586759-603761 GCF_000754665.1 Bison bison bison | reverse complement strand
TGTTGGCAAAGTAATGTCTCTGCTTTTTAATATGCTGTCTAGGTTGGTTATAACTTTCCTTCCAAGGAGTAAATGTCTTTTAATTTCATGGCTGCAATCACCATCTGCAGTGATTTTGGAGCCCAGAAAAATAAAGTCTGACACTGCTTCCACTGTTTCCCCATCTAATTCCCATGAAGAGATGGGACGAGATGCCATGATCTTCGTTTTCTGAATGTTGAGCTTTAGGCCAACTTTTTCACTCTCCTCTTTCACTTTCATCAACAGGCTTTTTAGTTCTTCTTCACTTTCTGCCATATGGGTGGTATCATCTGCATATCTGAGGTTACTGATATTTCTCCTGGCAATCTTGATTCCAGCTTGTGCTTCCTCTAGCCCAGTGTTTCTCATGATGTACTCTGCATAGAAGTTAAATAAGCAGGGTGACAATATACAGCCTTGACATACTCCTTTTCCTATGTGGAACCAGTCTGTTGTTACATGTCCAGTTCTAACTGTTGCTTCCTGACCTGCATACAGGTTTCTCAAGAGGCAGGTCAGGTGGTCTGGTATTCCCATCAAGAGCTCAAATATCGTAAAGTCTCCTGGATTCCTCTCTTATACCCCCATAACCAAATCTTTGCAAATCTTTCTCAGATTATATTGATATATCTATACAGGTATATATCTCTTCAAAATCTGGGCACTTTCTGTTTATTCCACTGCTCTACCTAACCCAGGGCTCTCAACTTCAACCCAGGAAATTCTCTGTTGTGTGTGTTGGGCGGGGGCGGAGGTAGGGAGTGCTGTCTTACTCTCTGTAGGATGTTTAGTGGCATCACTGGCCGGTGCCCCGTAGCCTTAAGCAACACACCACCACTAACACCACCTCTCATTGCAAGAAAAAAAACCTCTCCAGATTCGTCTAGTGCCCTGAAGGGAAAGATGGCCCCTAGATGAGAACTCTGAGAACTGGTCTACCAAGCCCTCCTACCCTCCCACTCAAGAGTACCAGCGTTCGTCTTGGTTTCCCTACTCAGCCTTTCCTGGAGGAGGAAATGGCAGCCCACTCCAGTCTTCTTGCCTGGAGAATCCCGAGGACAGAGGAGCTGGCCGGCTGCAGTCCGTGGGGTCAGAGTCGGACACGACTGAGCGACGGAACAGCAGCTCGGCCTTTGCGCCCCCTGGTGTCTGCTCCGCGCGCAGCAGCCGGGGCGATCCGAGCCGCCTGTCCGCTCTCGGCACTCCGAGGCTTTCCGGTGACTCGCCCTGCTGTTTCAAGTAAAACCGAGGTTGTCAGGTCAGTTTTGAGAGGCTAGCCCTCTCCACTCCCCTTGTTCTGGGGAGGAGGGTCTCCTGGTTTATTAGCACTCTCCCCTCCGACCGCACGCTCCTGCCTGCTGTGAACCCGCTGGGCCTGGGTCTGCGCGGCTCACTCCCTCGCGGCCCTCGGGTCTCTGCCAGCCACCTTCCGGGCAGGCATTTCCTGACGCCATGCGCAGAAGAGCAGCCCTCACCCGGATATTAGCAGTCTCCCTTCTCTGCCAGGCTTTTTTCCTAAGTAGCATTTACCCCATTCCTGGAATTTATAGATTATGTGTTTTTTTTTAATAGTCTGTGCCCTACCAAAATGTAAATTCCATGAAAGCATGTTCATCAAATGAATAAATGATCCACCTAGTTGTAAATCTTAGCTAAGCTTATGAATCAGCCACCAAGCAGGGAAGAATTAGTCATTCTGCCCTTAAAAACCTCTTTATAGTGAGCGTCAAAGCTTAAAATGACACAGCCCTTCAATAATTACAGACAGGTAATAGAACACACTTTATTCATAAATAAGGCTCCATGGAGTTAAAAGCAGGGGTAGTGTCTTTTTGAAAAAAAAAAAAAAGATAAGAAGGCAACATGCCATTTGATTTAAAATAAAAAATTAGCTTTTTGAAACAGACAATTGGGTATCATTCAGTTCCATGCCAGCTCCTCTGATTTCTATAAAACAACACACTAAATCTTCAGTCCTAAACAGTCATTTCAGAAGTTGCCTTTGAACATAGATCTCATTTCTTCCCTTCTAGTAAGTTACATCATTTGGCACACAGAGAGAATATAGTATTCAGATCGTTCCTGAAATAGAAGAAAATTTAAAATCAGTCCCAATATAAACATTATTTAACTATTTCAATGAGCTTGCTATTCATCAGTAAAGCAGTTTATATGTGTGGGGGTGTGGATGGGAGAGAGGGTATAGATTAAAAGTAAAAGAGAATTCGAGAGAAAGGAAAACATTTTACCCTTGGGACAATATCCTTAAGTGTGTAATGATTCCTCGCTAAACTATGAGGTACAACTGAAATTCTCTAAGACTACCCCGATACTTAGTTGCATAGCTCCACCTCTTTATTGATAACCCCAAATCAACATGCCTGTGGATTTATCTTAATATCCCTTCAGATGTGGCTCAAGGAGAAAGAACTGTACTGCCTGAAGGTATTCTGTCCTTCCTGGAAGAAGTAACCACCCAGCATTATGGCACTTCTGAGCTCACGTCACCAGGGATTACCAACACATCTAAGCCTTCACTTTGTAGGTTCAGTTTGACACTTTTTTTTTTTTTAAGATTTAGAACTCCACTGATGTTGGAATTGATGGATATTTCTTTCATCTTTGCATTTATCATGGAATTTCATATGATACCCCAGAAGGACAGCTCTTACCTAAATGGGATCCCTGGAAGTTAGTGACATATTAACAAAAGCACATGCTCAGCAAGATGTCCAACAAACACAGGAAGGAACGCATGAACTGCCCTGAACTGGAAGCTTTTCAGGCACAAAATGCCTTAATACAAACAGGGGACATTTCCTTGTCAACTGCATTGGCTCTTGTCTAGGACATGCGTGGACAAAATCATAAAACGCCAGTTCCGAGGACCCTTACTGTGACTGCATTATGTAAGAAACTTCCATGTCTTCAGAGCTGGTTTCATCATCTCCACTTTCAGTTTCATTTGACAAATGGTACATGCTAAAAAAAAAAAAAAATTAAAAGGGTACATACTAAAGTGAGAGAAGAAAATATAGAAATATCACATGAATCCAAGATCTATTCAGACCTTACTGTTTCCAAAACTGAGTTTCAGACCAAATTCCTATGACTAGTAGATGGATTGATTTCTGCTTATTGTTCCAGAACTTCACAGGCGGTGTTTGTGGTGTTGAGTAACACGGGCTTAGAAACCAAACTCTGGGTTTACTTCCTGGTTCTACCATCTACCAGAAAATGGTCTCAGGTAAATAATTTCACTGTGCCTCCATCTCCTTACCCCTAAATTGGCATAATAGTATCTATCTCATTGAGCTGTCACGAAGAACAAGTCTATTTATACAGTGTTGGAACAGTGCAGGAATATGGTGATTAATAACTGTTAGTTGTTATTTATTGTCGTTATTATCTATGAGAAGAACACTATGTAGTAAGGCTCTTCTGTAATCACTGAGAGGAAAAAAAAACTCAGTTCAAGGTTTTAACCAGAAGAACCTAACAGAAAAATTATCCAAATAAAGTCCTACCAACAATCAGAAGTTTGCCAAGACCTGATCAAAGTTGCTATGATCTAAAAAGCTTGATTATTACAGGCTTTCTTAAAAGTTGGTAAGATACCAAAAAAATTAATCTTAACCTATGGATTCTGTTCTAGCATGTTCCATCTCTCTCCCTACATCTTGAGTCCAGCATGCTGACCTTGAATCTTCAGTGAGTTCATATACTATCATTTAGACTTTCTTAATTCTTTCAGGAACCTTGAATGTGGGTTCACACTTCAAAATAGCTAGATTTGATTAAGAGCTGGTTAAGATACATCAGATTTTCAGTGACTCTGACAGTTGTATATAAAAAAAAAAATCGTCATTCCATTTTTCAGTATTCCTGGTATTATATACAGGGCTTCCCTGGTGGTTCAGATGGTAAAGAGTCCGCCTGCAAGACAGGAGACCCAGGTTCAAGCCCTGAGTCTGGAAGATCCCCTGGAGAAGGGAATGGCTACCTGTTCCAGTATTCTTTCCTGGAAAATTCCATGTACAGAGGAGCCCGGCAGGCTACTCTTTTTCCTAGAAGACAATTGAAATAACTCTGAAATATATAGGGCCAGGAATCAACAAACTGATGTTACCAATAGGGTTGTGTCTTTTCTCCCTCCCAGTTATGCCTTTTAATCTCTCAGGGTCGGTTTCTCATCTTGGAAACTAAGATGGAGCCGGGAACCAGGGCAGAAGTCTGGCATACCATGCTTGTTTCGTGACGACACACGACACGGGCATTTCAGCTGTGTCTCCGGAGTTACTTGACATATACTTGATTTTAGTCTGAAGCAGAAGAGTCTCCTGGAAAGTCTAAAGGGACAAAGAAAGATTTTAAGCAGATGTTTGTCTCAAGAGCCTCGGGAAACTTAATTATTTGAATAGGAAGTTATGGGTCCTGCGAGCTCTCTAAAAGTGACCACAGTCAACCTCCATTCATGAGAAACTAAGCCATCTTCTAAATGGACACAAGCATTAAAGTCTGGCAGAATGCTTGTGTAGAAGAGGCAGGCAGCACTTGTGAACCAAAAGAAAAGGATCTCTGTGATTCAAATTCAAGAAAGTTTGCTTATACCTCCTTTTGAGAAACACTGCTGTAACTGGAATACTGCTTAGTTGTAGAGAGTATGAGCTTTAAGCCCGTGTGAATGCACTTTGGAACCTGGGAGCTGCCTCTACTCACATAAATCCCGGGGAACTTAGTTGTGTTTCTGTACAACAACAACAAAATACATGGAAAAAATAAAGGAAAAAGTCCCATTTTTTCAATAGATCAAAAAATAAGATCTTTAGTGATAAATTTAACTGAGAAAGTAGAACATCTAACACCGAAAATCACAAGGCTTTGGTGAAGGAAATTGAAGGCAAACAGTGGAAAGCTACCCCATGATCGTGGATCAGAGGAATTAAGATTGTTCAAATATCCATACTACCCACATCCGTCCATAGAGTAGACACAATCCCTATCCAAACCCCAGTGATACTTTTCACAGGAAACAGAAACTACCCTGAAGCTGTATTGACCGCAGAAACCTTGAAGAGTCAAAGCAAGAGAGAAAAGCAGAGCTGGGGGCATCACGAGTCACACTCCATCTGGTTCAGGATGGCAGCAAAAGATGAGCCTCAGCGTGGTCCCTCCCACAGACACACTGAATCTATAGCTGTGTCAATGGAACTGTTTCCTCTTGGGAAAAAACCTACCCTACAAAGCTGTATTAATCAAAATGTTATGGTACTGGCATAAAAATAGACACTTCTTAATAAAACATCCTGCATGCTCAACTCCACCTTAAATTTTGCTTTCTGTGGAACCCAATATTTGACATTCAGCTAGACTGGAAAATTCTATTATTTAATATTCCATTTGGGATAGGGAGCAAAATAGCAAGTAATTTTACAGCAAACTTTTGTAGGCTGCTAACATTTTTTAAATTAAGCCAAAATCCCAATCAGACTTTTTTAGCAGTTGGTATAGTTGATCATTCACTGTGCCCAGTAAGGCCCGTCAAAGTCTCTGGTCAGCGGGATTGGGTGGGGCTGGAGAATGTGAGACATCTACTTTGAAAAACCTTCTGATGCTTAACTATGTTATTTCCTCCTTCTGACTGCACCAGGCCAAACTTTATAAACTGTAATATATCACTTTATATGCTGCAATGTAACATGATAAGCTTGTGAGATGTGGAAACTTTCTAACTCGCCATCTTCCTGACTTTTCTGTCACTAACTAGATTTTATATCTACAAGGTTCACATTAGAGTTTGCAGTTATTACCCAACAAGAAAATAAGTATTTATCATCTCCTTCATTAATTTCCTCTGTCCTGAATGTGACTATTAGAGAAATCAGTCCAGCCATATTATAGATAAAAACTTGATGACTTCTGGTTTGGGGGCTGTTGAAGGAACCATACAACATTCAGGTTTTAGGTAAAATAGCCATTCCTCTTACTTTGGTTATGATGCCACATTTATTAGAATAGTAGAAAAATTCATAATGAGCATCTGGTGAAACGTAGGTTACAGGGCAGTCATTTCCTAAAAATGCTTCATCAGGATTCATGTACAAATTGTGAAATAGTGTGGGTTTAATCTTGGCATAGAACCAAAAGTAGCTGCAGCGTACTTTCACAGCTAAGAAGGAGAAAAGAAACACTTTCTGTTAGTGTTGCTGTCACACAAATCAGCCCAGAAAATTTTAGCACAGTTAATATAAACAAAGAGAACATCCTTCTGTTATTCACTCACAAAATCATGACCAGTTCTTTGCAACCCCATGAACTGCAGCATCATTCTTCTGCTAAGTTAAAAAAAAAAAAAAAAGCCTTAGAGCTGAGCAATTCTGCTAAAGATGGTCTCAGCATATTACTTCATCCTCTGAAAATACCCATACTAAACATACATCCTTCGATATGAAATAAAATCTTCTGATCTGGTTCTCCAAAGTCATTGTGGAGCTGGCATCATAAGACTGTAGCTATCAATGTCCTACCATTTTCGCTCTGCAGCATAGAGCGCCTTTGATCTCCCAGGTTCAACTGAAGCTCCTCTAAGCAAGCCTGTGTTTCCACGTTTGAATGTATAGCTTCGTGGTGTGTAAAAGGATGAAGTAAGGGCTGATGAAGCAATAATGACTTGTCCAAAAAACTAAAACCGAGCAACTCTGCTTCTATAGAAGCTGAGTGTCTGTGGTGCCTCCTCTTTTCCTGCTAAATATAACTGGACAGTAATTTTTGTATCTGAGAAAGGGAATCATTTTCTAATATAATTTTCTATGTGGGCTAGGTTCTAGAAGAATGTCACAATACCTTAAAATTACTGGATTGGGTAGGACGTGAGATATAAAGAGTCAAGTTGGCAATTTATGTGGTCTTCACTTAACATAAATCTTCTTAGTTGACTTGGAATACTAAAAGGAGCCTCAGAGGATACTGAAAACTCACCAACCAAATGAAAATTATATAACATGTAATTTTTTCACTAAGAGGATGCACAGATTGCAAATTAGCACGTGAAAAGATCTTAGCCAACACCATTAGCCATTATTTAAATATAAATTAAAATCACAAGGAGATATTACTATATACCTATCAGAGTAGCTAAAATAAAAATATGACATCAAGTCATATTTAACAGGGCTGTGGAGAAACTGAACCATTCATACACTGTTGGTGGCAATGTAAAATATTACCACCCTGGAAATTAGTCTCTAGATTTCTTTAAAACCTAAACGTATGACTACCGTGTGAGCCAGGCTTCCCTGGAAGCTCACTGGTAAAGAATCTGCCTGCCAGTGCAGGAGACGTGGGTGTGATCCCTGGGTGGGGAAGATGAACTGGAGAAGGAAATGGCAACCCACTCAGGTATTCTTGCCTGGGAAATCCCAGGGACAGAGGAGCCTGGCGGGCTGCAGTCTGTGGTGTCGCAAAAGAGCCAGACATGACTGAGTAACTAAACAACCACAACCATATGATCCAGAAATCGAACTCCATTTATCCCAGGAAAATAAAAATGTACATTCACACAAAATATATGCAAATGTTTATAACCGCTTTGTTCATAATAGCAAAAAACTAGAAATGTCCCAGATGCTTTTCAATGGGTGGATGATTAAACGATGGTATAAACATGCCATGGAATACTACTCATCACAAAGAAGAATGGAGCCTTGATACACACAGTGTCGGCAGACCTCCAGGCAATTTTCTGAATGGAAAAGCCAGTCCCTGGGACTAACTTACTGTATGACTCCATTTAGGGGGCATCTCGAGATGATGAGATTCGAGAAATGGAGAATAGATGTATAGTTGCCAGAGATGAGAGACTGAGGTGGGAGGGAAGCGAGGCGGCATGAGGAATTCAGGAGAGTAGATGTGACTGTCGAAGGGCAGCCTGAGGGGTTGTGACAGAAATGTTCTGCGGTTTGGCTGTAGCCATGTCAACATCCTAAAGTAATATTGCACTCTGTTTTGCAAGATGTTACCATTGGATGGAATTGAGTAAAAGGTACACTTATCTGTCTGTAGCATGTCTTATACAACTGCTAAGTATTACACAGTTACATATGAATCTATTATCACCTAAAAATTTAAAAGTTCAGAAAAAAACTCAGCCTGAGTTAGTCTTATCTTCCCCTCAGATTGTCAAAAAGTAAGATATCTGCAAGCAGCAAGTGCTGGTGAAAATGAGAACAGCTGCCATTCTGCTGGGAAAACTAAACTGTCGCACCTCGTTAGAGAACAATAGGGTAAGAGAGAGTTGGTTTTCCGACCTGCACACCTGTGGCCTCATGATCCTGGGCATGCAAAAAAAATGCCCAAGTACAGACATCACATGTAACAGACGAACGTGGACATGTTCCACCCATCAACAGAAAAATGAAGACGGTTTATGGTGCGTTCACTCAGTAGCATACCAGAGAAGACGTAAACCAAGCCTGCACTTATAAATCTCTAAATAGTGTTGAACAACAACAAAAGCTGTAGGATGGAACAAATAAAAGTTTTGAGTGGCTGCAAAACATGGGTTTATGGATCCATCTATTTCACATAAAATTATAAAATGCATAGAGAAATGCAAAATGACCAAGCTTCCATCTGGGCAAAGAGGGAAGAGAATAGAATCAAGGGTGGCCATGGGGACTTCAACTTTACCTGAACTTTGATTCTACCAGAAATTAAAATGGAAGCAAGTGTAGCCGATTATTGTGGATTTCATAAAGCTGGAGAGTGGGTCAATGAGTATTTATGTGATTTTATTGTTGTCTTCTAAAATATTTCCTAAGTAAAGGAAAGAAAAGTGTACAATAAACACACCACGACCCTTCCCAGTGCTCACACAGCAGATCTGGGTGGCCTTGTGAAACAGGTAACTTGATGAGAACATGTACATTCTTACGGAAACTCTGAAAGTTGGACATCAGAAACTGACAAACCAAAGTTCATGCATAGGGCAATCATCCATCCCATTTGCTCAGGAAGGAAGACTTTTAGCGCTAAAACAGGAAAGCATAAGGAAAACCAAGACAGTTGATCACTCCACATAGGAAGGGCTGAATTCTTCCTCTCAGCCACAATGGATTATTTATGAAGAATAATGTCAAGGACAACGGAGTCCTAGATAAGGTTTCCTTCCAGCATGTCACATTCACAGAGTCCTGAGGTCCTGCCGCAGCCCATGGAAGTCTCCTTATGTTCCCGGCCACCCCACGCTCCTTACATTCAACCCACCTCAAGTATTTGAGCCCCAGGAATCTGACATGCTCTGAAAGGGGTCAGAAGAGAAGGGGAGTTGAGAAAAGCAGCTCTCAAGTTGGGGCAGACTCTTGAGTCTCAGAAAACATTTCAAGATCAAGCATCTAAAATAAACCTCCTTCACTATATGTATCCTCAGCTATTGCTAGGATTCAATGAGACCAAAATCATAAGTAATTCAAAAGCCACTTTGAAAGCTCCATCTTTCAACACTTAAAAAAAATCCTCCTCTGCAAATATGTCATACCTGACCAATCCCCAGCACAAGTCCATGTCAAAGAGAAAAGGACTAAGAGTCCTCTTAATCCCGAGGAAGGCTTCATTGGCTGAGACTGGAAACGAAATCCCACTTGAGAAATGGAAAGTTAGGAGCAGCGGACTTATATGCCAAAATGCCTAAAGACACACTCAGGTGTGAACAATCAACTACCAGCTCTGGGCAGCACACACGTGCCGTAAATATATCATCGGTTCATTGCCTGAAACCTAACACTTTTTATTCAAATATTTTGTTCCCCTGGAACAGTGAATTTTGAAAGCCTACATTAATGCCCGTAAAACTCACGCACAAATTGTAATGATGACTATCAAAGCAGGAGACAGGTCTTTTAGATATGATTGGAAGATCGGTAGAAGGCTCTATTTCATTTTTTTAGAGTCTAAATCTTCAATTATGGGGTTGTTTTTACGCACTAACGTTTACTTTATTAAAACTCCCTATGATCCCATAACATCTTGGAGCACTAAAAAAATAATGACTGTAAGAGAATTCAATTATCCTGTGCACCTGAGAAGGTGAAGCCCTGAGGAATTAGGCATGAGGATTTACAAGACTGATTTCTCCTGCTTTAACCTAATTTACCAACCATCTTCTGAACAATGGTCCTCAAAACTAGCAGACATCAGGCCCACCTGTAGAGCTCACTGAAGCTCCACACAGCTAGCTGAGCCCCATCTTACTGATTTGGTAAGACATAAGAATTTGCATTCCTGACAAGTTCCCAGATGACACTGATACTGCCCAGGAACCATACTTTGAGAATCACTGCTCTAAAGGTTTGCCTTCAGAGCACATGCTGAGTTGATGCCCATCAGCAGTGCTTCTCAAACTCTAAAGAGCCAACATATCACCTGGAGATGATGTTACAATGCACACAGCGATTTAGAGGCCTGGGGTGCAGCCGAGAGTCTGCAAACTCTCAGGCATTACCAGCGATGCTATATTGTAAATAATCTTTAGCAAGGTTTGAAGATATTCTTATGGCATTCAAGTTCCTTTCTTCAAAAGAGAAGATGCAAATGAAAATAAGAAATTCAAAACATCGCTAAGAAAAGGAGCCTGAATGAGTATTTGTTTCAAATGCTTTCTATTTTTTTTTCTCTCTAGAACACCGGTTCCTCAAGTTCAGTGATTTTTTGTGCTGTTTTACTAGAACATGGAAAGCATAAATTTGCAGAGATTAGAAATGATTAGATAAATGCATTTAACTATCCTTGATATTATGTTGATTTTGTCACTACATTCACCATCTCTTCTAAAAGTAAAGACCACTAAATGATGAGATCTTTAAGAGCAGGACCAGCTCCCTCTATTTTTATATCTCCAGAACTTGGCAGACCTGTTACCTGATAACACAAGTGGGTCGGGAGAGAAAAAAGAAATAAATTCTTTAACATTTTTTCAATTTAAGAGCTTACCAAATACTTATGTTCCACTTGAGAGTATTAATAGAGACAAATATCTACAATTTTCATAATTATGCTTGTGAAATTTTATGTACAATAGGATTAAAAGCACCTTAAAACATCATTTCCTAGATGCTGCCAACCAGAGTGGCAGTGCTGAAGGCCCGTGTGAATGAAGACTGCGGCTTGTGCACAGGCAGGTCAACGTCTCCAATTTTCACGTCTGCCAATCTGCAAAAACACTGTTAGCAAATTGTTAGCAAACTGGTAAAGGAATATGTGCTTTAAATCTTAAAATCATCTGACTAAATCTCTAGGACAGCAGTCATTTCCAGGTGAGGATGGAGGCATTGAAAAGTGACTTCCATGATCTCTAGATAATTTTTCTTACTTCTGCTTTTGAGCCTCTATCTTCAGGTTTTCATGACCTTTTCTCTATTTTTTAATTTGTAATAAATCCCTAACTACTTTCCTTACCCTGAGAAAAATTCTCCCTTTTCCATTCTAAGTATCTTTAATGTTTATTTATTTGTTTATTTGACTTCAGATATTAATTGCAACATACAAGTTCTACATTTGTGTCACGCAGAATCTTTGGTTGTGGCACACAGGCTCCAGAATGCGCAGTTCAGTACTTGTGGCTCGTGGGCTTAGTTGCTCCAAGGCACGTGGGATCTTAGTTCCCAGAGCAGGGATCTAACCCACATCCCATGCATTGAAAATGGGTTCTTAACCCCTGGGCCACTGGAGAATTCCCAAAGTACTTTGTGGTGGGGGGGTGGGGGGACATTTAAACTACATTTTAAGCACTTAAAAAAATCAGTACATTAATATGGATATCTTGCTGCTGCTAAGTCACTTCAGTCGTGTCCGACTCTGTGCGACCCCATAGCCAGCAGCCCAGGAGGCTCCCCCGTCCCTGGGATTCTCCAGGCAAGAACACTGGAGTGGGTTGCCATTTCCTTCTCCAATGCAGGAAAGTGAAAAGTGAGAGTGAAGTCGTGTCTGACTTTTAATGACCCCATGGACTACAGCCTATCAGGCTCCTCCGTCCATGGGATTTTCCAGGCAAGGGTACTGGAGTGGGGTGCCGTGGATATCTTAGTGAGAATATATTTCAATTTGGGGCATGAAATAGTTCAAGAGGAGCATAGGAAATAGCGGGAAGGCGAAACAAGACCTTCTCCTCCTCATCTACTACACTGGAAGTTCCAGAAGCCCCCAGACTTCCTGGAGTGACTGTGTAAACTACAGGACAGATTTAAGGTTTCCTAGCTGTCCTCAGCATGTCTCTTCAGAGCTCTTTATTACTATGTATGATATTCTGAATACCATAAACACTGATGCATTGCTGTGGTTATTATATCCCTTTACTCTTCTGTAAGGTACTAAAGTTTGGCCCTCAGCTTTCTTTTTCAGTCTAAATATTAATTATAATCTTTTTACTTTTTAAAAATTAAGGTAAAATTCACAAATAGTAAAAGTCACTCTTGAACAAGTGCACAGTTGCAAGAATCTTGACGAATGTATACACTCCTGTGAACGCCACAACAATCAAGACACAGAGCATCTCCATCACCCCAAATGCTCCCAGGCGTCAGAACCTCGCTGCCGCCAGCTCATCTCCCGGCCACAGCCAATCCGTTTTCCATCTCTATAATCTGTCCTCTCCAAAATGTCATTTAAATGGAATCACATAGTTTGTACCCTTTCGTGTCTTGTTTCCTTTTCTTGGCACGATGCTTTTGAGAGTCACTCGGTCTGGACGGTTAAGGTAAGAGTAGTTTCTCGTTGCAGCTGAGTAGTCTTCCATGGAATCACTGCACCCCTGGCTGTTTAATCATTTGTGAGCTGGTGGACATTTAAGCTGTTTCCGGGTTCGGATTATTATGAATAAAGCTATAAACATTTCTTCATCTATTCTTGTATAGACACAGTACTTTCATTTCTTTTTGGTGGGATTGTTGTGTTATAGGTTCAGGTTTTCTGTACTTCCTTATGTTAGCTGTAGCAATATTTTCTAGGAAGCATTTGCTTCTCATGCTAATCATTTTGGAAGTATAGGTATCAAAGTAGTGTCTTCTTTTTTATTCTATCATGCTCCTTTTATTCCTAATATTGTACGTCTGTACCTTTTCTGCTTTTCTCTCCCCCTGCTCCAAAACCCTTTGATTAGTCTGTTTTATCAGCTGGGTTTCATAGGTATGATTTCTGGGTCTAGTGCCCGCACACTGGTGTCTGAGGCCAGGTCCCGGCTCTCTGTGGACCGAGCCACGTCCAGGGGAGGCTACGGGTTCAGGGTTCTAAGGCGTCCTGCCTACTAGCGGATGCGGCTGTGTGCATTATGTATAGAATAGTATATGTCTAGTATACAGACTAGTGTAAGAAGGACCTACTGTATAGCACGTGACTGACTCATGGGAAAAGACCCTGATGCTGGGAAAGATTGAAGGCAGGAGAAGGGGACGACAGAGGATGAGATGGTTGGATGGCATCACCAACTTGATGGACATGAGTTTGAGCAAGCTCCCAGAGTGGGCAATGGACAGGGAGGCCTAGTGTGCTGCAGTCCTTGGGGTCACAAAGAGTCAGACACAACCGAGCGACTGAACTGAACTGACTGTATAGCACAGAGAGCTATACTCAATAGTTTATAATAATCTAGAAGAGAAAAGAACCTGAAAAAAATATACATATGCATATGTGTGTTTTACTGAGTCAGTTTGCTGTACACCTGAGATTAACACAACATTGTAAGTCAACTCAGCTTCAATTGGGAAAAAACTAAAGAGATGTACAATCTACTCTGTTACACACCATCTGCGGCTGAAACCCGGCATTCTCTGGAATTTGACATTTAATCAGAGGCTGCCGACAGTTAAAGAAGAAGCTAATTGCTCTGTGGGACTCACTAGGAAGTCTTACATGTCAGATACAACTTAAAAATCCATGTTTAGTTCCTTGGAATGTACTGCAGGACAGTTAAAATCGTCTATCTGCAGACACCTGATAGAACACAGAAATTCTGTATGGAAGTTGTTTCATATGTCATGAGAAGCTTCTGCATATTTAAACCAAGAAATTGACACCATATGAGTGTTCTTTGAAATGGTCCTCATGTCTGTTGACTCTCAATCTTTTCACTAAAGGGTCTAGGAAGCTCTTTTTGCCTTTACATACTTTCATGGGGTTCTCACAGCAAGAATACTGGAGAGGTTTGCCATTCACGCCTCCAGTGGGCCATGTTTTGTCAGAACTCTCCACTATGGCACATCCATCCAGGGTGGCCCCACATGGCATGGCTCATAGCTTCATTGAGTTCTGTAAACCCATTTAGAAGGCTGTGATCCATGGAGGGGATGGATCTTTACTGCAGCTCCTTATTGCAAAATTCAGGCTTAAAATGAAGAAATTAGGGAAAACCACTGGGCCGTTCAGGTAGGACCTAAATCAAGTCCCTTATGATTATATAGTAGAGGTGACGAATAGATTCAAGAAATTAGATTTGGTAGAGAGAGTGCCTGAAGAACTACGGACAGAGGTCCGTAACATTGTACAGGAAGCAGTAACCAAAACCATCCCAAAGAAAAAGAAATGCAAGAAGGCAAAGTGGTTGTCTGAGGAGGCTTTAAAAGTAGCTGAAGAAAGAGGTGTGAAAAGCAAGGGAGAAAGGGAAAGATATACCCATCTGAATGCAGAGTTCCAGAGAACAGCAAGGAGTGATAAGAAGGCCTTCTTCAGTGAACAATGCAAAGTAGAGGAAAACAATAGACTGGAAAAGACTAGAGAGCTCTTCAAGAAAACTGGAGAGATCAAGGGAACACTTCATGCAAGACTGGGCACAATAAAGGGCAGAAACAGTAAGGACCTAACAGAAGCAGAAGAGATAAAGAAGAGGTGGCAAGAATACACAGAAGAATTATACCAAAAATGTCTTAAGGATCGGGATACCCATGATGGTGTGGTCACTCACGTAGAGCCAGGCATCTTGGAGTGTGAAGTCAAGTGGGCCTTAGGAAGCATCACTATGTACAAAGCTAGTGGAGGTGATGGAATTCCAGCTGAGCTATGTAAAATTCTAAAAGATGATGCTGTTAAAGTGCTGCATTCAATTTGTCCACAAATTTGGAGACAGCTGTGGCCATTGGACTAGAAAGGTCAGTTTTCATTCCAGTCCCAGAGAAGGTCAATGCCAAAGAATGTTCAAACTACCAGACAATTGCTTTCATTTCACATAAAAGGTTATGCTCAAATTCCTTCAAGCTAGGCTTCAGCAGTACATGAACTGAGAACTTCCAGATGTACAAGCTGGATTTAGAAAAGGCAAAGCAACCAGTGGTCAAACTGCCCACATTCCTCAGCTCATAGAGAAAGCAAGGGAATTCCAGAAAAACATCTACTTCTGCTTCTTTGACTATGCTAAAACCTTTGTGTGGATCACAACAAACTGTGTAAAATTCTTAAAGTGAGGGGAGTACCAGACCACCTTCCCTGTCTCCAGAGAAACCAGTGGGTCAAGAAGCAACAGTTCAGACCAAACCTGGAACAACAGACTGGTTCAAATTTGAGAAAGGAGTACATCAAGGCTGTATATTGTCACCCTGCTAATTTAACTTATATGCACAGTACATCATGCGAAATGCCAGGCTGGATGAAGCACCAGCTAGAATCAAGATTGCAGGAAGAAATATTAACCACCTTAGATGTGCAAATGATACCACTCTAATGGCAGAAAATGAAGAGGAACTAAAGACCTTCTTTTTTAATTTTTAAAATTTGTTTATTTTTTAATTGAAGGATAATTGCTTTATAGAATTTTGTTGTTTTCTGTCAAACATTAACATGAATCAGGTCTTGATGAGGGTGAAAGAAGGGAGTGAAAAAGTTTACTTAAAGCTCAACATTCAGAAAACTAAGATCATGGCATCCGGTCCCATCACTTCATGGCAAATAGATGGGGAAACAGTGGAAACAGTGGCAGATTTTATTTTCTGGGCTCCAAAATCACTGCAGACAGTGACCACAGCCATGAAATTAAAAGACGCTTGCTCCTTGGAAGGAAAGCTGTGAAAAACACAGACAGCACATTAAAAAGGAAAGACAAAGGTTTTTCACTTTTGCCAACAAAGGTCCATCTAGTGAAAGCTATGGTTTTTCCAGTGGTCATGTATGGATGTGAGAGTTGGACTATAAAGAAACCTGAATGCTGAAGAATTGATGCTTCTGAACTGCGGTGCTGGAGAAGACTCTAGAGAGTCCCTTGGACTGCAAGGAGATCCAACCAGTCGATCCTAAAGGAAATCAACCCTGAATGTTCATTAGAAACTGAAGTTTCAATACTTTGGCCACCTGATGTGCAGAGCTGACTCATTTGAAAAGACCCTGATGCTGGGAAAGATTGAGGGCAGGAGGAGACGGGGACGACAGAGGATGAGATGGTTGGATGGCATCACCAACTCAATGGACATGAGTCTGAGCAAACTCTCAGAGCTGATGATGGACAGGGAGGCCTGGCGTGCTGCAGTCCATGGGGCCACAAAGAGTCAGACACGACTGAGCGACTGAGCAACAACAACAGCTTCCCAAGAGTAAGTTTAGAATGAAAATTAGCTGTTATAAATGCTATGAAGAAGGACTTTAAAAAAAGAGAGAGAAAGATTGAGCTCAGAGATGACAATAAAACACGGCCACAATATGGTTGGTCAAAGTCAAACTGTTGTTTGAAATGAGTATTTTGGGTGTGACCTGAGAGAAGAGCAGTTGTAATGCCAAGAGTCTTACTATATTTATCGGGCTTTCCATTTCTAACACGTCTCCGTTTCGGTTCACGGACATGTCCATCTGCTCTTTTTTGTGGGATGAACGCACGTCCCTCGTTAGCTTTGAGGGTGATGCCTGCAGCCCGGTTGCCTCCTGCCCTCACCCCAGGACGTGAGGAGACGCCTAGACACGCTTCCCATGGGCGTCTGCCCTTGCAGAGCCAAGGTGGAGGCTGGCCCACCACTGC
>NW_011494757.1:585104-586659 GCF_000754665.1 Bison bison bison | reverse complement strand
CTTAGGACTGCAAGTCTCCCTCAGCAGTGACCATCAGGAAAGCTTGAAAGACGAGGCTTCTCACTCACAGGTCCTGGAGGGCACTCAGCATACCTAGTTGAAAGGGAAAGAGAGCCTGGACCTGGGTTTCTGCTTTTATTGGGATCCCTGATGGGGGACCCAAGTTTTTCTTCAGACACACCCTTTAATGATGAATTTACAGCATAAGAGCAGGAATTGAGGCGGCCAAATCGTCAGTTAAGTCAACCACAGAGAGGACTGACTCCACCTGCAAAGTGTTTATTCAAGATCTCCCTCTTTGAAGAGGATACCTCGTTATCAAAGCTTAATGCACTTGCATCATAATAAAACAAACCTGCCAGATTCTCACCCTACAAAGATGTACTGCATAAAATATAGAACTGGCCTTTGCAGAGAGGAGAACTGTAAGCTAAGTGGGTGAAACCAAACCAAAAGAAGAGTATTTCATGACAGATGAAAATTATGCGTGCTCAGTCACTTCAGTCATGTCCAAATCTTTGCCACCCCACGGACTGCAGTCCGCCATGCTCCTCTGTCCATGGGATTCTCCAGGCAAGAATACTGGAGTGGGTTGCCATGCCCTCCTCCAGGGGATCTTCCCGACCCAGAAATCGAACCTATGTCTCCTGCATTACAGGTGGATTCTTTACCTCTGAGCCTCCAGTGAAGCCCCACAGTGAAAATTATATGAAACTCAAATTTCAGTGTCAATTTTAAAAAGTCTTACTGAAACACACACATTCTCATTCATTTACATGTTATCTATGACTGAAAGAAAAGAGTTTCTCACACTAGCCTGATGCTGGAAGAGATTGAAGGCAAAAGGAGAAGAGGGTGGCAGAGGATGAGATGGTTGGATGGCATCACTGACTCAATGGACATAAGTTTGCATAAGCTCCAAGAGTTGGTGATGGACAGGGAGGCCTGGCGAGCTGCAGTCCATGGGGTCACAAAGAGTCAGGCACGACTGAGCGACTGAACTGGACTGAACTGATAGCTTACAGTGAAAGGTGTCAGATTCTTGATCTCCGAAGAAGAATTAGCTTCGGGACCAGGACCAGGCTTGATCACTCAATAGCTTTTGTACAGCAGAGTTGTATTAAAGTATAAAAGGGACAAAGAAAGCTTCTGAGACAGACATCAGAAGGGGGGGAATGCACCCCTAGCTAGTGTTAGCAAGGGAGTTATGTACTTTTTAATTAGTTATTACAATAAATGAAAAGAATGTCTCAAGTTTGTGAAAATTTTACCAGACCCACTCCCACAATTTACATTTTAAGATAATAGGATTAGAACTTAACAATAGAAAGATCCTACCAGACCCACTCCCATAACATGCTATGCTAAGTCACTTCAGTCGTGTCCGACTCTGTGCGACCCCATAGACGGCAGCCCACCAGGCTCCCCCGTCCCTGGGATTCTCCAGGCAAGAACACTGGAGTGGGTTGCCATTTCCTTCTCCAATGCATGAAAGTGAAAAGTGAAAGTGAAGTCGCTCAGTCGTGTCCGACTCTTAGCGACCCCATGGATTGCA
>NW_011494757.1:581538-584467 GCF_000754665.1 Bison bison bison | reverse complement strand
GCAAAGAACTGACTCATTGGAAAAGACCCTGATGCTGGGAAAGACTGAAGGCAGGAGGAGAAGGGGATGACAGAGGATGAGATGATTGGATGGCATCACTGACTCAATGGACGTGAATTTGGGTGAACTCTGGGAGCTGGAGATGGACAGGGAGGCCTGGTGTGCTGCAGTCCATGGGGTCACAAAGAGTTGGACACGACTGAGCAACTGAACTGAACTGAACTGAACCTGGAAGCTCTTAAGATATTGTGTAGCTCAGCCAATGACCTTGAAGGATCTGTGCTTTACTAGATATCTGGGTTCACTCCTCAATGTTCACCTCTAGTCAATCAAGCAAATAACCAGAATTACATAAGTCCTATTTATCAACATGTACAGAAGCAGAACAAAAGGAGTACAGAGTACAGATTATCTCAAGTGGATCTTCTTGATTAGATAAACAAATACCAAGTGATAGACGACTCTTAATAACAGGTGACCTTGACTCCAAACCTCAGATGCTTGAAGCCTGAATGCTCTCTCAGTCTTGCTGGAAGCCACCTCAATCTTTTATTTTCTAGTAAACATAAAACATTTATTCCAATGCGATTATCAGCCTATACATGCTTTAGTTTATTATTTGGCTTAAGCATCTGGGGCAGTTCCTTTCAGCAAATATTTGACAACCTCTCACGTGGCAGGTATTTGCATGGTGCAGTAGGAGACACAAGGGTGAACAAGAAAGATTTTGAACCTATTTGCAGGGCAGGCATACGGATGCAGACGCAGAGGCCAGGCTTGTGGGCACGGTGAGGGGAGGCGAGGCCTGGGGGCACCGAGAGGGTAGCACGGAGACACGCGCATTGCCGTGTGAAAAGCTAGCTAACGAGAAGGTGCTGCAGGCCAGAGGCTCGAATCCGGCGCCCTGTGAAGGCCTAGACGGGTGGATGGGGCGAGGCGGGAGCGAGTTCCAAGCGGCAGGGGACACGCGCACACTGGTGGCCGAGTCACACTGCTGTGCGACGGGACCCAGCACGGCACTGAAGCGGTTATCCCCCGATTAAAAATAAAACTAGAAAAAGAAGAAAGATATATCCTTGCCTTTGAGGAACTCACGGTCTGGCAGAGAGGTACATATTAAATAAACACAGTTAAATAATTCTGCAGATAACTAATAGTAATTCTCATAAGTGCTGCAAAGGAAAGCACAGACTACCCAGACAGTCGATAACAGGGGAACATAACCAAGTCTTGGGATGCAGAGAGAGCGACCCTGAGGAAGTACAGTCCCCCTTCACCACAGGGGATGTGTTCCAAACCCCCAGTGGAGGACCGAGACAGAATAGTATCAAACTTCATACATACTTTTTTCTCTATATGTACATTGCTAGAATAAAGTTCGGCTTCCCTGGTGGCTCAGCTGGTAAGGAATCTGCCTGCAACGTGGGAGACCTGTGTTCGATCCCTGGGTCGGGAAGATCCCCTGGAGGAGGGCATGGCAGCCCACTCCAGTGTTGTTGCCTGGAGAAACCCATGGACAGAGGAGCCTGGGGGGCTACAGTCCCTGGGGTCACAAAGAGTCGGACACAACTGAGCGAATAAGCACAGCACGTAGAATAAAGTTGAATGTACAGGTCAGGCACGATAAAAGACTGAGAGCAGAAATAGTGAAGTAGAACAATTACAACAACATAGTAAGAAAGAAGTGTGTGAACGTGGTCTCGCTGTCTCTCTCTGTTCCAAAATATCTTGCACAAATATTATGCCTTTGCCATTTTAACGAAGCACGTTTCGTGCACTGTGACCTTGATTTTGGCAGTCTGAAATGGGACAGCCAGACTAGCACGGGTTTCTTTTGCCTTCTTCACCATTTCACACGTAAGTGTTGTTCTTACTGTCAGTCTTAACTTCAGCATCCGATTTATTTTTCTTTCTTTATTAAGCTGAGAACTTTTATCTGTTCACTTAAAAGAAGCACTTACAGCTTCCCTTTGGCGTGTGGGAATGGCCAGCATCTACCCTGGCGCTTTGGGGCCACCGTTAAATAAAGTAAGAGCTCCTTGAACAGGAGCACTGTGATACCATGACAGTCTGTCTGGGAACCCTGACAGCTCTGACTGATGGGCAAGATACACCTGACAAAGGGCTGATCCAGGTCCCAGGCTAGATAGGGCCATTGGCGTGAGAGTTCATCATGCCACGAAGAAGCGCACACAGTTTTTAACTAATGAACTGTTTATTTCTGGAACTTTCCATTTAACATTTATACTATGGGATCACAGGTAACTGAAAATACTGGTAGCTCAGACAGTAAAGGATCCACCTGCAATGCAGGAGACACTAGTTAGATCCCTGGGATTGGAAGACCCCTGGAGAAGGGAATGGCTACTCAATCCAGTGTTATTGCCTGGAAAATTCCATGAAGAGAGGGGCCTGGCAGGCTACAGTCCGTGGGCTCACAAAGAGTCAGACACGACTGAAAGCACAGGGGGGTTAAATACTGCGGTAGTTAAGCTGAAGGTTGGGCTTCCCAGGTGGCTCAGTGGTAAAGAATCTGCCTGCCAAAGCAGGAAATGCAGGAGACTTGGGTTTGATCCCTGGGTCAGGAAGATCCCCTGGAGCAGGACATGGCAACCCACTCCGGTATCCTTGCTTGGAGAATCTCACAGACAGTGGAGTCTGGCGGGCTACAGTCCATGGGGTCCCAAAGCGTGGGACACGGCTGAGCAACCAGGCACTCACGCAGGAGCGGGCCAGTGGAGAGAACAGGAGGCATCACCACGTGAAAGCAAGCATTCTAAGGAGGAAAGGCACACGTGCAAATACGCCTTGAGGCAGGAAGAAACGTGGCCGATGGAAAAACTGGAGAGAGTGAGGCTGCGACCTACCGAAGAGCGGGGGAACGCGGCAGAGACAGGCCGAGGCCAGAAGGCACAGCTCTTTAGAGACC
>NW_011494757.1:577202-579367 GCF_000754665.1 Bison bison bison | reverse complement strand
TCCAGGCCAGAATACTGGAGTGGGTAGCTGTTCCCCTCTCCAGGGGATCTTCCCAACCCAGGGATCAAACCCAGGTCTCCCGCATTGCAGGCAGATTCTTTACTGTCTGAGCCACCAGGGCAGCACAGCAAAGACGCTAGTACTAAAGAAGGAGCAAGTTAGCAGTAGAAGACATAGATTTCAACTCTGGATATTCTAATTTTGAGATTCTTATGAGTTATGCAAGCAGAAATGTGGAGAAAACATCTGGCTATAAGTTGGGGCTCAGAAGGGAATCTAAGACAGGAATAAAAATTTGGGAAATACTTGAATATTTGAAGGATTCAACTGGGATGTGAGAACACTAGAATTTGTAGCATGAGAAAAAGTGATAGTTTAATACAAAGCCCTGAGAACATAAAGCATTTAGAGTTTAACTATATATAGTGAGTACAAAGAAGCAGCAGTCCAAAAAAAGGAGGACAGTCAGGGGTGGAGGTTGGTGCTATTCTAAAGAAGTGATGTGAGAAACGTGTCTCAAATTGGAGCATCAGTTATATTCACGGCTTTTAGAGTTCAGGTTGAAAAGGTGGCCAACAGAATGGGAAAAGTTACTTGCAAATCATATATCTGATAAGGGACTTGTATCTAGACTATACAAGGAATTCTGCAACAAAATACTAAAAAGATAAATGATCCAATTTAAATATGGGCAAAGGATCTTTTTGGAGTGGGGAAAATGTTCTATAATTGACTGTGGTGATGGCTGCACTGTCTCAATACATGGAAGACCACCGAACCAAAACCACGGAAACCACCTTATGTGGCTGAATGCGTAGGGTGTACATTACATCCCCAAAAACCTGTTTTTTACAAATGTGGTCAAGTTCGGGGAAAACTGAAAGCTTTAGCGGATCCTAAATTAGCCAAGATTAGATGACAGTACTTAACCAGTCCATTCTGAAGGATATCAGCCCTGGGATTTCTTTGGAAGGAATGATGCTAAAGCTGAGACTCCAGTACTTTGGCCACCTCATGGGAAGAGCTGACTCATTGGAAAAGACTCTGATGCTGGGAGGGATTGGGGGCAGGAGGAGAAGGGGGCGACAGAGGATGAGATGGCTGGATGGCGTCACCGACTCGATGGACGAGAGTTTGAGTGAACTCCGGAAGTTGGTGATGGACAGGGAGGCCTGGCATGCTGCGATTCATGGGGTCGCAAAGAGTCAGACACGACTGAGCGACTGATCTGATCTGATCTGAACCATCAAAGACAAGATTGGAGCAATTACTATAATTAGTAACAGAACCAGAGCGACAATGAGAGTGTTTTGCCTAATAGACACTATTTAATGAATGATGAAGTGGCTAGAAATGAAATGGATGGTCAGCTTAGAAATGTATTGCTTGAACTATGTAACTGGAAAAAATTCTAAGCATCGTACTGGTTATATACTGTGGCATAGGTAACTACTCCAAAATCTAGTGTATTAACAATCATTTTCTTAAATGTACGGGTCAGCAATTTGCTCTGGGTTTAGCTAAATAGTTATTCATGTTATTTTATTCATTTGGTGGCTCAGCTGATGTGAAATGATCTAAAATCACCTCTCTCCAAGTCATGAGTTGGCAGACAGACAGCCAGACTGTCTCAGTTCTTCACTATATGGTCCTTCCAGTAGGCCAGCTTTATCCACACATAGTAGGTCTTCAATAGAACTGAAGTAGAACATAGTAGAACTCAGTGCAAAAGCAATTTTTCAACCTTCCTCTTACATCACATTTTCTAACTTCCTGTGGACCCAAGTAATTCACATTAGCAAGCTCAAATTGAAGCCTAGAATTAAGCAGATCTCCTGTATGGAGACATACACTTTACAAACATTCATGTCCAGGTGTCACTTAAAGCCTTGAGATTTGGGGACTTTGCTGGCAGTTCAGTGGCTAACACTCTGCCTTCCAGTGCAGAGGGTGTGGGTTCAATTCCTGCTCCGAGAGGTAAGCTCCCATATGCCTTGAGGCCAAAATACCGAACACGAAATAGAAGCACTTTCGTAACAAGTTCAATAAAGACTTCAGAATTTGTTGGTGTTCACTCAGTCATGTCTGACTCTTTGCAACCCCATGGACCACAGCACACCAGGCTCCTCTGTCCTCCACTATCTCCCAGAGTCTGCCCAAATTCA
>NW_011494757.1:574282-576545 GCF_000754665.1 Bison bison bison | reverse complement strand
TATTTCCACTGTTTCCCCATCTATTTGCCATAAAGTGATGGGACTGGATGCCACGATCTTAGTTTTCTGAATGTTGAGTTTTAAGCCAACTTTTTCACTCTCCTCTTTCACTTTCATCAAGAGGTTCTTTAGTTGTTCTTCACTTTCTGCCATAAGGGTGGTGTCATCTGCATATCTGAGGTTATTGATATTTCTCCTGGCAATCTTGATTCCAGCTTGTGCTCCATCCAGCCCAGCATTTCTCATGATGTGCTCTGCATATAAGTTAAATAAGCAGGGTGACAATATACAGCCTTGACGAACTCCTTTTCCAATTTTGAACCAGTCTGTTGTTCCATGTCCAGTTCCAACTGTTGCTTCTTGACCTGCATACAGATTTCTCAGGAGGTGGGTCATGTGGTCTGGTATTCCCATCTCTCTAAGAATTTTCCAGTTTGTTGTGACCCACACAGTCAAAGGCTTTGGCGTAGTTAATAAAGCAGAAGTATATGTTTTTCTGGAACTCTTTTGCTTTCTTGATAATCCAATGGATGTTGCCAATTTGATCTCTGGTTCCTCTGCCTTTTCTAAATCGAGCTTGAACATCTGGAAGTTCACAGTTCACATACTGTTGAAGCTGGGCTTGGAGAATTTTGGGCATTACTTTGCTAGCATGTGAGATGAGTGCAACTGTGCACTCATCTCATCAGGTGGCCAAAGTATTGGAGTTTCAGCTTCAGCATCATTCCTTCCAATGAATATTCAGGGTTGATTTCATTTAGCATTGACTGGTTTGATCTCCTTGTTGTACAAGAGACTCTCAAGAGTCTTCTCCAACACCACAGTTCAAAAGTATCAATTCTTTGACTTTCAGCCTTCTTTATGGTCCAACTCTCACATCTGTACATGACTACTGGAAAAACCATAGCTTTGACTTCCTCTGGACCCAAGTAATTCACATGACCAAGCTCAAATTCAAGTCTAGAATTAAGCAGGTCTCTGGTATGAAGATATAAATTTTACAAACATTCATATCCAGGTGTTGCTTAAAGCCTTGAGATTTAGGGACTTCCCTGGCGGTCCAGTGGTTAAGACTTCACCTTCCAATGCAGAAGGTGTGCAGATTTGATTCCTATTCGGGGAAGTGAGATTCCCACATGCCTCGTGACCAAATCACCAAAACATAAAACAGAAGCAATATTGTAACAAGTTCAATAAAGACTTCAAAAATAGTCCACATCAAAAAAAAAGAAAAAGCCTTGATATTTAATGAGAATCCTAAAGGAAAAAGAATTCTAGGAACTGAACCCTAGAATATTACAGCTTTTAGAAAATCAGGCACCCTAGGGTACACCAGTGTGAGAAAACCAAAAAGGACCAGTCAGAAAGTTAGGGGAAACTCCATAAAAGGATGGTGCTCCAGACTATTAGAGTGAGTATTTAAGGAGAAAAAGAGTCATCAATTGTCAGGTGAGGTAAATGAGGATTCATCGTTCCTGATATAGTAACTAGGAAAGCAGGACGCATTCTTAAAATCGTATTTTGAAGAGGCCGGAGAACTGTGCAAGTAATACAGACAAAATGAAACAGAGGTGGTAGGGTAGGCCCAGTAAGTGAATCTGTCTATTGAGAACAGACAACTGAGGCACACCCAGGGACGAGCAACACATGAGCACTAGCAGAGGGAGAAAATGGAGGAAAAGGTGTCATAATTAAGTCCTTAGCTAAGCTGATGGATTCTATCTCTCCCAACTTTATTGACAAAAGTTGTGTATATATATTTAGGTGACCAACAAGATGACTTGATATACATGTGTATTATTAAATGATCACCATAACCAAGTAATTAACATATCCATCGTCTCATATGGCTACCATCTTTTCGTATGTGAGGGGAGAACACGTAAGATCTACTCTTAGCCACATTTCAAGCTTACAATATAACACTAACTATAGGCACTCTGCGTACATTAGATCCCCAGAGTGGATTCATCTGATAGCTGGACGCCTGTCCCTTTGTCCAACATTTTCCTGTTTCCCCCAAGCCACAGCCCCTGGTAACTACCATTCTACCATCCACTTCTACGAGTCTGACTCTTTAGATGCCACATTTAACTGATATCACACAGTGCTTGTTTTTCTCTAACTTATTTCACTTAGCATAATGCCCTCAAGATCCATTCATTTTGTTACAAATGGCAGAATTTCCCTCTTCCTCATGGCTGAAAAATATCCCAGTGTGTGTGTGTGTGTGTGTGTGTGTGTGTGTGTTGTTTCTTTATTC
>NW_011494757.1:555632-573546 GCF_000754665.1 Bison bison bison | reverse complement strand
CTAATGCTTTCGAACTGTGGTGTTGGAGAAGACTCTTGAGAGTCCCTTGGACTGCAAAGGAGCTCCAACTAGTCAATCCTAAAGGAAATCAACACTGAATATTCATTGAAAGGACTATTGCTGAAGTTGAAGCTATAATACTTTGGCCACCTGATGCAAAGAGCTGACTTATTGGAAAAGGCTGATGCTGAGAAAGATTGAAGGCAAAAGGAGAAGGTGGCAGCAGAGGATGAGATGATTAGATAGCATCACTGACTCAGTGGACATGAATTTGAGCAAACTCCTGGAGATTGTGGAGGACAGAGGAGCCTGGCACGCTATACTCCATGGGGTCGCAAAGAGTCCGACACAGCATAGCGACTGAAGGGCAGCAACAACCTTATCAGATAGAAAGTATCTAATGAATATTTTTCTCCCATTCTCTAGGCTGCCTCCTTATTTTGCTGATGATTTCCTCTGCTATGCAGAAGCTTTTCAGTTTGATATAGTCCTGCTTGTTTATTTTTCTTTTTACTATTTATGCTCTTGGTGTCATATCCAAAAAGGTCATTGCCAAGACAAATGTCAAGGAGCTTCTTCCTCCCTGTGTTTCATGTGCATCGTGTGCCTGTTTACTGGTTTCATTTGGTGCTGTCATGTTCGCCGGCTTCTTTGGAAACTCAAGTCCGTTTCCTTTGGTTTGCTTTCTCAACACAGCCCTCCTCAGGGACTCCACCGGGGTTTTACAACATCCTACCTGAAAGGGAACTTTTGTCCATGAATGACTGCTAAGATCACTATTTCTGTGGGCGGATATATCAGAGACCTTGTATTCCAGCACCTTGCTGACCCTGAGCAAACGTTTTAAAGCCAGAGTGTTCGTTAATAGTTTTGGACGTTTCCTGCACGTAGCATGTAGCGCCCTTCCTGGCACACTCAAATTCCACATCTGATGTGTGTCTCAGTGTTTCCTCCTGGGCCAGAAAACTCTCAGGGAAAACTCTTGGGAAAAAAAGAAACCTTAGGTCAAAAACCACTATGCCTACAATTAAAAAAAAAAACTATGCCAAAGACCTTCCCATGTGCCAAGCTCCCCCATCCTGCCTGCTCCAACTTCAGAATTACAACTTCTGCTTCCATTTGTATATGTTGTAAGTCCTGCCCCCATCACATTTAATCTCTTAGGAAACATAATTTGCTTATACATCTAGAGTGAAATGGGAAAGAGGGAACATTAAGAGTCATTCACATAATTTATTCTCATTGGACTGAAGGGAATTTGAACCCTAATGGTTTAAGATGGGAACAAAGAAATATTATTTCCTCATTCTCCCTAGCCATATCTTTCAAGTCTTCCTTGTTTATTACTTTATTTGGGCAAATACACCTGACCACACCTCCTGACATTACTCAATATTTGCTTGAGTAAAAGAGACTGAGGCAAACGGAAGGAGGAGCTCCCAGTACCCTCTGTCCATCACCCATAAAGAGCCAGCCCAACCTCACCATTCCTGAGCACGGCTGAAGAGATGAGACCATCAGGCCAGCTCCCCCTAACGGGGCTGCTATTCTTTTCTCTTATTCCAAGTCAACTATGCCAGATCTGTGGTGAGTATGCTTTGAGCTAAAATTGCTCTAAACTTTGAGCATTTTGAGCTATGAGCTAAACACAGCATGGCAGTCTCCCGGAGGCTACCGTGTAGTTACCTGAGAAAAAGGCCCGGTTCCAATGCTGGATGTCGTTGGACTCTGTGAGTAACCTACAGGGTGGCGGGAGATGCGGAGGACAGTTCTACGATGCATGTTGTTCTAAGAGGGCTCAGAGATTCAGTATTAACTTGTTTACTCTTCTTCCTAGGCTGAGATCCTTTCTACCACAACAGCCCTGTCAAGGAACTGTCTTTTCTCGTTCATTTTTAAGAACAAAAAATTCATGATCTCAGAAAAGTTTTCAGGTCATGGAAAGATACCTTGTGACTTTGAGATACAATCTATTTTTAGGAACTTCAACCCCGAGGTTTTGGGTTAACTCCTTGTAACTACACAGAAAAAAGTAATGTTAATAACGCCTTTCACATAATGAAGATTGCTCTCTTGTCCTTACTGAGTTTAGATATTCTATGCTGTACATCTTCCTCTTTTCAACTCTTCCCCATGGGACATGGGTAAAAACCCATCATCTCTCCTTTGGGTAGAGGCTCCAGAGAGTGTGCGATTCTATTAAAAAATGCTAAGTGAGAAAAGGAAAAGCTGGTCTCAGGTCCAGTGTGACCCCTTAGTAACTGAATGAACCAGTGCTTTTTTAAAGTTTATTTATTTGTTTATTTGGCTGTGCTGGGTCTTAGCTGTGGCATGTGGGATCTAGTTCCCTGGCCAGGAATCGAACCTGGACCCCCGGCTTTGGAAGCACAGAACTTTAACCACTGGACCAACAGGGAAGTCCCATGAATCATTTTAGCTTCATCCATAAATGAAGAATAACCAGAGAAGGTTGTTGAAACGGGTGATTTCTTAAAGTATTATATGGCTCACAGGTTCATGATTTTTCTCTTGGAATTCTTTACCATGGAACTGAGCTTCGAGCCAGGCCTAAGGTGATGCTACCGTGTGGTACCAGCTGCGGCTACGTCTCCCTGGTCTCTCTAGCCTACAAGAAGAAGTCCATCCCACAGCGGAAAGATGAAAGCTTAGAACCTGCCAACTCTTAATTCTTTCTCCTGGCCTGTCATTTCCTCGGTTGTGGCATAAGAACAGGGGTTCTCCATCAAGCTTTTGAGGTTTCATTCCCAGTGCAAAATAAGTAACTTTGCTTTTAGTAGTTAAGGAAGTTGACCTCAGTTGTTCCTTTACCAGGAACTAAAGAAGTCTATTTCAGTGCCAAAAAATCTGCTGAGCCGAATCTCAGAGGTGACTCACGATTGTCCAATTATGCCCGTCACAAACCTTGACCTTTCTCAATCATGCCGTTCAGATCTTCCTGACTCTATTAAAGGCAGGTGGGCAAGAAAAACAACATTTCCTGGACTCGCTAAGGATAGTGACAGAAATTCGAGTTGAGCTAGAAGTAATAATACAAACAGTATCTTAGAGCTTATTTGGTGGTTTCTTGTCCATTATCTTTGGCTATTTCTTGACTTCTTGAAGTCAGGAAAGTTACATAACTTACCCCCAGTTGCAAGTTAAGGAATGAAGACCCCAGGAAAGATCTTCCTGAGCCCAAGGTTCACATTCTTTCCACTATTCCCCAAGCCCATGAGACAATTTGGAGATGGGAAGGATTTTCTTAGGTGATGGTCAAAGTATGCTGAGAAATATTTTCAGTGATGGTTAACTCTTCTTCTCCTCCAGGTTTCTTGGGAGCTCTGGATTCTCTTTTTAATTCCATAGTATAGAAGGACCCCTCCATCCTTGCCCCTGGGACTTGGACACACTGTAGGCTAAAACTGGAAGGTTTTTCAAAGGATCCTCCCTGCTGAATAATGCCTTGATCTTGATGCCCGGCCAGTTGGGCAATCAGGCAATGCAGCTCTGGGTCAATCACTAATGACACGTAGAACTTTTGCCTTCTTCCTCTTCTCTCTCCTTCTTGTCAGGATTAACCCAGCTGAATAAGAAGAAGATGGAGGAGAAAATGACTGAATCCAGAAAGCAGACTAGGTTACAGGTGGAGACTTGGAAGATGTGCATTGCAGTCTCAGTTAAAGCTCCAATTACCAAGGCCCCTTAAGGACACCCTCTGGGCCTTAGTGGCTAACACACATGCACACACGCACACACGCACTCGCACACACACACTACAGCTACCAGGCAGGACGCAATGGTAAGGCTGATCCAGTTGTTTAAATATTTAACACTTCCATGCTGGCTGGCAAAAGAATAATACATGGCAGAGTGGGGCTCCAGACCTCCCTTGTATCATTCCAGCAACATTGCCAGTGGCTACCAAGTGGGCCTGTGTCTGTGCCATATCTGTTACTAAATATTTTAACATCATTCCTGTTCTTAGCCCTAATATTCTATGCGCTTCTTATGTCCTCTCTCCCTTCCACAGTGGTAAATGAAACGAACTTCTGGCGTCTAGAACCTCTGATAAACACGATGCTAAATGCAAACTACACCAAAGGGACCCTAGGTCTCAATGTCCTGTTGACCTTGAGACTTGTTGGGATTAAGAATCAAAGCCTAGAACAACAGCTGAGTCAACAAATCAAAGAAGACATAAACAGCAGAGGTGAGTGCCTGTGTTCCCCGGAATATTTAGGGAAAGACTTACCCATCTATAAAGATGATCTCCAGTGAGTCCTAGAAATTCTGTGTCCAAGTCATCCCTGGTACATCCATCTCAGCTGTAGAAAACTTGAGATGAACAGAAGTAGAAATAAAATATTGTACACATGAAACTTACATAATGTTATAAACCAATGTTACCTAAATTTTTTTTTTTAAATCTAGTTCAAGTATGTAGTGGTGTTTTTTTAAAAATAAAGTTCACATAAAATTTTTTTTAATAGAGGTGACAAAAAGGTATCTCAAATCCTCAACCCCCTGCCGCTTACTGTAGAGTGAAGCTTTCCTTCTTTGGGCCCTGAAAACAGGAAGAGCAAAAGGAATCATACACTCTCATCCTTTAAGATTTACATCATTGAGTTGAGTTCATGACCAGACAAGAGCGTGGGCCACAACCAAGAAAGCTGACGGCAGAGAGGTGACCATAGAGTTGTGGAGATGTGGACTGGAATCGAGACCAGAGTCCACATTGAAACTTTCATTTCAACACTGAGCTTTCTAATGAGCATAAGCGGAAAATACAGCCACCCCTACCTACCCAACAATATTATTGTGAGGATAGGAGGAGCCTGAGAATTTGGATATTTTAAATACAGGTCGATTATTCCTATCCTGGTGAGATGGCGCCCTCAAGGAGGAAGATCCCAGGGATTTATTATTTACCTATCTCTATTCTTTGTTTAAGGATTTCTTGATTCCAGAAAGAGCCTGCAGCTTCATGGGAAAGACCAAGGTCTAGGTTGCACTTATACAGCACTGCTGGAAAAGGCTCTGTTTCCAGGGATGGAGAAGAGGACAATAAAACATTAATAAAGAGTGGAACAGGACAACAAAGTGACAGCAATATAAATCGCAAGGGAGACAGGAGGCAAAAAAATCCTACGCATGTACCTTGTTTAACTTGAATACTTTTCTTTTCAGAGATGGAGTTAACCTCGGGAGAGCTTGCCTTGAGTATTCTGGGTTTGGGAGCATGTGAAAATCAGGATGAAGAGTTTATACGTGATGCTCGTCTGGTTAGCAAACTTGAAGCCAAATTCCAAGCAGAAATTCAGAACATGGGTGAGAATCACGTGCTCAGAGGCCCCGGATGTCTTTGTCTCTCCTCCGCTGATTCAGAACCGTATCGAGTTTCTACCTACTCGTTCCTTCTCTTTTTCACTCCACTCATCTCACTGTACCTTTGAAGACCACTTTCCCTTCTTCTTTCTTTCAGATGTGTCTAGAGTTTTCTTTTCCAATATGTTCAATTAAGCATTGACCCTGCGTCCAGCTTGCCTTGCACTGGGTGGTAAATACACACGCCCACACGCAAACACACAGGCCACAGGTCTCTAGTCCTTCAGAAGCTTGGCTTTTGGACAAATCACACCAGAAACAGCTGATCAAGATGAGACACTGTGTCATAAGCACCAAAGTGTACACCTAATGATTGTAGCACAAGAGCGAAGAGGGCAAAAGCACTGAAACCTAGGTTGATCGTCATGGCTCCTAGTGAGATACATTTCTGGGTTCTAGTTCTAGCTCTGTAGCCATCTGAACATCAGGATAGTATTTGTTTCATTTTTACTGGAGTGTGGTTGACTTATAATATTGTATTAGTTCTGGTGCACAGCAAAGTGGATCGATTATACATTAGGAGCCATCTGCCACTCTTTTTTTAGATTCTTTTCCTCTAGAGGCCATTACCGAGTGTTGAGTAGGCTTTCCCGTGCTCTACAGCAGGTCCTCATTAGTTATCTATTTTATATACAGGAGTGTGTATATGGGCTGCCCTGGTAGCTCATATGGCAAAGAATCTGCCTGCAATGCAGGAGACCCAGCTTAATCTTGGAGAAGGAAATGGCAACCCACTCCAGTATTCTTGCCTAGAAAATCCGAAGGACAGAGGAGCCTGGAGGGCTACAGTCCAGGGGGTCAGGAAGAGTCAGACACGACTGAGCGACTGGGCACACACCACGTGCCAGGCCCGGGTGCAGCCTTGCGCGGCTGCTCCAGTGCGCTTGCCTGGAGAATGCCACGGACAGAGGCTACAGTCCACGGGGCTGCAAGGAGTCGGACGTGACTGTCCGTATGTCAATCCCAGTCTCCAACTTATCCCTCCCCACGCACTTATCCCTTGGTATAGCCATAAGTTTGTTTTCTACACCTATGACTCTACTTCTGCTCTGTAAATAGGCTCATTTGTACCTTTCCTCAGATTCCACACACAAGTGATATGATATGCTGTTTGTCTCTCTGTGTCTGACTTAACTCAGTATGAGAATCTCTGGGCCCATCCATGTTGTTGCAAATGGCATTATCTGCTCTTTCTGATGGCTTAGTAATATTCTATCGTATATATGTGCCACATCTTCATTATACACTCCTCTGTCAGCTTGCTTCTATGTCCTGGCTGTTGTAAATCATGCTGCAACGAACACTGGGGTGCACAGATCTTTTTGAATCAGCGTTTTCTCAGGATACATGCCCAGGAGTGGGATTGCTGGGAGAACAGGATTTTTATCTCTTTAATGCTGAATTGCCTCAGGCATAAAATAAAAGGAGTTGAGTTGAATTTGGTGGCCCTTGAAAGTGAAAGTGTTAGCTGTTCAGTCATGTCTGACACTGCGACCCCGTGGACTGTAGCCTGCCAGGCTCCTCTGTCCATGGGATTCTCCAGGCCAGAATACTTGAGTGGGTAGCTGTTCCCTTCTCCAGGGGATCTTCCTGACCCAGGGATCGAACTCGGGTCTCTTGCATTGCAGGCAGATTTGTACTGTCTGAGCCACCAGGGAAGCCCTTGGTGGACCTTAAAAGCCTTTAAGTGCCTCAAGTTTGCGGTTTCTCTGAGCAATCTCTCCCCTCTCTTACTCACCTCTCTTTAAATGTAAAGAAATGGAGATAGAGTAAGTAGAAATAAGCTTAAAATGTACTGTTCCAGGACCACGTGCGTCAGTAAGATGTTGCTTCTCTCCCTGACAGAGGCACACGATGGCAACCCACTGACCAACTACTACCAGCTCAGCCTGGCCCTACTGGCCTTGTGTCTGTTCAACGGCAGCTATTCAGTCACCAGTGTTACCTGTTACTTCACTCCTGAAAATAAGAACTATTATTTTGAGGACCAGTTCTCAGTAGGTAAGTCATTAAACCCAATTCCCTTGGTTTCAAGGACATGGGCACCAGGAGGCCTTGTCTTTTATATTTTTCTACCAATAAGTACGTGAGTTTTTCTTTCCTCATTACCCTAGTCTTCTCAGAAGAGGATTTTTTAGAAGAATGGATATGGGATGGTTTCTAAGCATCTTTGTAGATGTGCAGTACAGTAAAAGGGCCCAGTTCCTCCTCCCCCTTTTCTCTGAGTAGCCAATGGATGTTAGCTCTCAAGTTTAATTTTCCCACTTGTAAAATGAGGATAGATCATGAGGATTATCAGATAAGACATCTTAGGAAGCATAAATGTTACAGAAAAGGAATGCGGTGGAATTCACCTATCTCAACCCTGCATCTTTCTCTAACCCATTGGGATCATTTGGATGTGTGGGCTTACATGTGGTAAGATGCAATATTTTGATCAATAAAGTGTGTATCCATCATGGAAAAGGACCAGAAATTTCTCACTGGATTAGCTTACACATCCAAAAAGAAGGCCCTTTTAGACAGATCCACAAACTCATTTTTCTCCAAGAAGCTCTAAGAAAGTCACCAACCAGTGTCTCAGAGTAAAAAGGAGAATGTGAATTTCTTGTATTTCTCTTCCTATGAGAGGGAAGGCACCAGACCTAAAGAAAACAGAAGGAACCAAGAAATGAGCCAGAAAAACAGGTCTTATCCTCATTCTTCTAATCTCTCACCATATCCGCCCCCCCATTAAGGGTGTTTATTGAATAAACAGTTCTCCTAAGTGCTATTTTCAAATCAGTCTAATGAAAAACTTGGAAATTTAGAGACATTTTTGTTTGGTGTATCATCCTCGGTTTTCTCAATTTCTTTGCCAACGTGGCTGAAAGACAAAAAAGATGAGAACACCCACGACGTAAAAGCAGACTGTTTGTGTGTTTGCACCGACAAATCGATATGTGTTTCTATGACTAAGATGTGAGTTCTTGCAAAGCTCATGGTTATCACATAGGAAGGAATCTCAACATACTTGAGAGGTCAGGGCGAGAGGATGGCTACTGTATCTGGAAATTCTTCTCTTGCATCATTAACTAGCATGACCAAGCACCCCGTTCTGCCTGGAGTCCTCCTATTGTTAATTTTGAAAGTCCCACATACCAGGAAACCACTCAGTCCAGGGGGAACCCAGGAGGCTTAGTCACTCGGTCACCAGTGTTTTGCTTCCTGACAGATACTGGAGCGATGGCTGTTCTTGCTTTAACATGTGTGCAGAAGAATACACAAAAGAATATGGACATGAACGCAGAGGGTAAAATCAGTAATTACGTGGCGTCACTGGCAAACAAGATCCAGGCTGAGAGAAAACAGGGTCTCTTTGGAAACATATTTAGCACGGGAGAAGCTATGCAGGTAAGTCAGAAGGCAAACCAGGAGACAGAGAACGGGGTCACGGCAGAAAGCAGCATCTTCCGCCTTCCCTCTTGGTCTCCTGAGGACTTACGATCCACCTGACTTTGTTTTAATCACGTGATTCCCTCCCTGCCTGAAATGTACCCCCCTCTGCTTTACCTCTGCATCCAGTGTTTCTGTGCGGCTTTTCCTGCCTGCATTAAGAAATGCTGCTGCCTACTGCAATCTATTTTGTTGTTCTTCAACATGTCATTTCCCGCTTTACCACATACCACTGTTCAGTGTTTCATCTAACCTCCCAAAGTAGGTCGTTGCTATGGAAATAAGAAGTAGCAGCAGCAGTAAAGCAGCTGATAGTTATTGACATTAAGGCACTAAAGCACAACCACCCAGTGGAGAAAGAATTATTACCTCCATTTCCTGGAATAAGAGCATGAATCACAGAGTTCCAGTCAATCGCCTAATAGAACAAAGCCAAAGAGTGATGGAGAGGCGATGGGACCAGAATAGTTGGTGTCAAAACTCACACTCAGCGCTGGCACTGTCCTGTATATGCTCTTTGAAGACCAAGAATTTATTCCTGAGTTTAGTCACTGTTCAGCTCAACTCTAAGGGGTAGATACAAGAAGAGATGAGGAAAAGCACATGGGGGAAAAAGGGATTTCACCAAGTCTTTGGTATGAATTGGGGTCTGCCAGGCTGACCCGGGATGAGAGGATTTTCATAGGGAGAGAAGAATCAAGGACAAAAGCGCAGAGGTGCATCCCGTAATTCAGGAAGATCAGAGTGTTCAGCCCAGTCGGCATAGGGCTCCTGCGGAAAACAAGATGATGGCGATGTAAATAAGGGTCCAGTCTTAAAGACTGTCCGTACTGTTGTTCCTCTTTACACTTGCTATGCTAGACGTTAATATAAAGCAGTGGTTTCCTGTTCTGGGTGCACATCTGATTTACCTAGAGGGGAGGAGCTTTTAGAAAATGCGAATGTTTACATCCCACACCAACTGGTTAATATACAGTTCAGGTGTGGGGCATGGGCTTAGGCTTGGTCAGCCTACAGGTGGTATTCATTCATGGCAGGATCAAGAGCTGCTTACCCACCACATTGTTTATAAAAAGATATAACGTGATGAGTTTTCTTAGGATGACCTTTTTAATTTTTATTTATTTTTTGGCCATGTCCTAAAGTATGTGGGATCTTAATTCCCAGACCAGGGATCAAACCTGTGCCCCATGCATTGAGAGCATGGAAGTTCAACCACTCCACCCCACGGAGTTTTAACCCCTGGACCACCAGAGAAGTCCCTAGTGAGTTTTCTTTTTGTGTTGTTTTTAATAACTCACCAAAAAAATAAATAAATAAACCTGATTGACCACTTGGTTACCTTTAAGAGTCTTCAAGAAAAGATGGAAAGGGGAACTGTCCTTCCTCGAGAAACTACAGAACAAGATCTTCAAGTTCAGTCCATCTGAGTCCTGGTCTTACTCCTGTTGTTGTTGTCTAGTCATTGAATCCTGTCCAACTGTTTTTCGACCCCATGGACTGTAGCCCCCAGGCTCCTCCGTCCATGGGATTTCCCAGAAAATTAATTAATACCCTCTTAAATGTTCCTGCCCTGTAATGCTGCCCCTTGAGTCCAGTTCACACCTGCTGCCTGGAGCGTTTCTGTTCAAGAACCTCTGAGACTTCCCACTGTCCAGAAACCACCCAGGACCTTCAGGGGCTGCCGACCCGGCTCCAGCCCTCTTCTCCAGGCTGGCTCCCGCCATGCTCTGCATGTCCTCTCTACACCGGTCCTCCAAAGCCAAGAGGCATCCTCTGTGGGTCTTACTGAAACTCAGACACTCTCACCGCAAAGAGGCCTGGCCCTGGCCGTTCCTACGTTGTCCCCTTCAGTCACATGCTCACCTCCGCATGTTCCTGCTGAGACGCCATCGTAGCTCCGAGCCCTGTTTACCTATCGCCTTCTCTGCCGAAGCTTCGTCTGTCTCACTAATGTTTAAGAGCTCTTCCCCTTCAGAAAGACCGTGCTGCTAGATGCTTCTCATAGGCTTGTGCTGTGCTTAGTCGCTCAGTCGTGTCTGACTCTGCAACCCCGTGGACGGTAGCCTGCCAGGCTCCTCTGTCCATGGAATTCTCCAAGCCAGAACACTGGAGTGGGTTGCCATGCCCTCCTCCAGGGGATCTTCCCGACCCAGGGATCAAACCCAGGTCTCCCGCATTGTGGGCAGATTCTTTACCAGCTGAGCCACCAGGGAAGCCCAAGAATACTGGAGTGGGTCGCCTATCCCTTCGCCAGGGGATCTTCCCAACCCAGGAATTGAACCAGGGTCTCCTGCATTGCAGGCAGATTTTTTACCAGCTGAGCTATCAGGGAAGCCCTTCTCTTAGGGCAGAGGTCCCCAACCTTTTTGGCACCAGGAGCCAGTTTCATGAAAGACAATTCCATTTTTCCATGGAAGAGGGTGTGGGGACAGTTCAGACAGTAACCCAAGTGGAGGTTCAGGAGGTAAGGTGGGTGATGGGGAGGGGTAAGGGAAGCTTCCCTGATTTGCCTGCTGCTCACCCCCTGCTGTGCAGTCCTCAGGGTGGAACTGGGGGTTGGAGACACTGGTCTTAGGGCCTTCATCTTAGGGACTCCTTTACAAGAATCTGTTAACACTATTTGGTTAACACTATGTCATAGTTAAGACTATCTCATATGGTTTCAGTGTCAGCAATAAGATAAAGAGTAAATACGGTAGAGAAAGACTGTTCTCATTGGCGCTGTGAAAGCTTGAGTGATTAAACAATCCCCACCTCCCCACCCAAACTAGCTTATAAGCTTCTTAAAAGGTACCTTAGTGGTCTAAGGTGGTTCCCATGTTTACTAAATTAGATTCAAGCTTTCCCATGATGTGAAGTCTCTCCCATTCATTCTCATTTTCTCCCCTTCTCTCTCTCTCTCTCTCTCTCATACACACACACACACACACTAGGCTCTCTTTGTCTCATCGGACTATTACAAAAATGAAGCAAATTGCAGAGAAACTCTACGTGCAGTATTTGACAACATTTCTCGGGGAGCATTTTACTTGCCAATTACTGCAGCCCAGATCTTACCTGCCTTGATGGGAAAGACCTATCTGGATGTCACCAACCCTTCTTGTGGCCTCAATCCAGGTATAGCACTAATGAACAAACTGTTTTGCCTTTCAGCGTAACACTCAAAGTGTGTAAGACTGAGATGGCCTCAGGAACCAGTTAGACCTGTCTGGGAACAGTATAACAGGTCCCAGACAGAACTCAGTCCTCCACGCCATCAGGGACCGTAACTGCCAGAGGATTTGTCCTTATTAGGGTAGCAGACGCTGTTCTTGGTTCAAACACTGACAACAAGGCAGTGTTGATTAACGGATAAGCGTGCTTGCTGAGTCGTGTCCCACTCTTTGGGACCCCCTGGACTGTCCCAGCAGGCTCCTCTGTTCATGTCATTTCCCAGGCAAGAATGCTGGAGTGAGTTGCCATTTCCTGCTCCAGGGGATCTTCCCTGCCCAGGGATTAAACCAGCGTCTCCTGCGTCTCCTGCATTGGCAGGTGGATTCTTTGCCACGAAGCCAGCTGGAAAGTGACTAAAGGGTGTCCGTCTCTCAAGCGGTGCTTTCTAATTGCTGGATGCAGAGAGATTTTCTGAGCATCATTCCCAACCCAAAAAGTATAACGTCTCTGGCTTTTCATTAGGCTCGATGCATGAGCACCCAGAGACATGACGTTAATGGGGAAAGAATGTGGCAGTGTTATAAGAAAATTACAGCTTGAACCATTAATCAAACCACTAATTTTGCAACAGGTATAAAGAGAGGAGACTTTTCCTTCTGTCTTGGTCATTTCTGGTTCAGCCACATATAGGTTTAGGGAACTTGGACAAAACCCTAAGTTTAAAAGTTTTCTACTATAAGAAATGCCAATGATAATAGTATGTAGCAGGCACTAATAAGGACTGAAGAAGATAATTCATGCAAAATAGTTAGCACACAGTGCCTGGCATGTAATGTTCTCTATAAATGTTAATAAATAAAAAGGCAGGGGTTGGGAAAAATAGGGGAAGGATGCTAAGAGAGACAGACTTCCTGTCATAAAATAAATACTTCATGGCAATATAGTGTACAGCATCCAGAACATAGTCAACAATGTTGTCGTAACTTTGTATGGTGACAGATGGTTACTAGAGTCACAGTGCTGATCAATTCCTCATGTAGATAAATGTTGAATCGTGTTTTACATGTGAAACTAACATAAGGTTGTGTGTCAATACTTCAATAAAAAGTTAAAAGGCCCAGGGGCTTCCCTGGTGGCTCAGTCATATGGGATCCACCTGCCAGTGCAGGAGACACGGGTTCAATCCCCGACCCGGGACGACCCCACGTGCTGAGGGGCACCCACGTACCGCAACTCCTGAGCCTGCGCTCTCGAGCCTGGGAGCCGCAACTCCCGGAGCCCGCGCGCCCTGGAGCCTGTGTCCTCAACCAGAGAAGCCACAGCAAGGAGCAGGGAGCGTTCTCACCTGGCGACTAGAGGCAGCCACCCCACTCACCGCATCTAGAGGAAGGCCCGCAGTAGCAAAGACCCAGCACAGCCAAAAACAAACACATTAATAAATGACTTAGTTTTTAAAATCACAAAAAGGAAAAAAATCAAAAAGCACACAAAAAAAAGAAAAGAAAGGGGGGAGCATTATTGTATGCTGCACCAATGCAAAAAAAAAAAAAGAACAATCAGGAGCCTCTGTGAGAAATGGGAAATGGGGCAACTGATTTGCTGCAACAGCTGAAAGTTGAGGCAAACACAAGCCTTCACAAGCCGGTGAGTATCCGGTTTTAATTTGTGCTTTAGTCGTCTGCGAGATACCCACTCACCCCCACGCCCCGATTGCTGATCCGGGCTTCTGGTATAAACCCTCTTCCGCATTGACGGGGAAAGAGTTGTTGCATAGCCTTGGAGAGGTGTGCAGACTCTGACATAGTTTTTATTCTTCTGAATAATATTTCTCCTCTACTTTTCTATCTCTGCCAGTCAAATTCAACACCTCCACTGAAAAGCCTGGTACTGTGACACCTACAACCGCACCCTTGAATATCTTAGTCAAATACTCTGTGCGAATCAACAAGACAAGTCACACTGAAGTCACTGTGAGAAAGGGTTCTGTCTTCCTCGACGTGATGAAGGCTGCTCAGGAGAAAAATGAGACCCTATTTCGGTATGTCTATACAGTCCATGGAATTCTCCAGGCCAGAATACTGGAGTGGGGAGCCTTTCCCTTCTCCAGGGCATCTTCCCAACCCAGGAATCGAACCCAGGTCTCCTGCATTGCAGGCAGGTTCTTTACCACCTGAGCTATGAGGGAAGCCCAGTAGCTAACCTAAGGTTAAGGAATTTAATGTGATTATGACTCAGCAGGAATACATCCGCACCAGAGTGCAATGTACATTTAAAACACTTCTCAGTTAGTAGCTGTGCTGCTCATCCTCATGGCACAGCATGGAGTTTAAAAAGGGAGGTGAAATGCTTCCTCTTCCAGCACATAGCAGGTATTAATAGATAGACAGTAAGTACCAGGGATCTCTCTTCTGTCAGTAGAACTCCTTCAATTAACAGAATCTAAGTCAGACATTTTGTGTCCAGAATAGTGGGTTTTAATTGGTTTTTAATCACTGACCCCTTTGAAAGTCAGATGAGTGGAATTCTCATCCCAGAAAATGAACAAATGCATAAAATGTGTCATTTGTTTTTTTTTTTTATTTTATATTGGCATATAGTTGATTAACAGTGATGTGTTAGTTACAGGAATACAGCAAAGTGATTCAGATACCCATAAAAGTATCTACTTGTTTTCAAATTCTTCTCCCATTTAGGCTCTTACAGACTGTTGAGCAGAGTTCCCTCTGCTGTGCAGCAGGTCCCTGTTGGTTCTCTGTTTTACGTACAGCAGCGTGTACTTGTCGATTGCAAACTCTCAGTCTGTGCCACCCACCCCCACCAGCCCCCATTTCCCCCTGGTAACCATGAGTTCATTCTCTAAATCTGTGAGTGCAAGACTTGTCACTTAAATCTGAGGTTTCACAGAGACTGGGGAGCTTCTCCAGGCCGCTTCCACCTTAGAGGAGATTCAGGGACTCAGTCAAGGCTCCCTGGCCTAGAGAGCTTAAATATTAAAATGAAGATATTGACTTCACCTCTGAAAAATATGGCTTAAATGGATCCTTAAGCCTAACTGGCATTTCTTGTGTCTAATAACATGCTCTAAGATGCAACAGAGAAAATCATATACAAGAAAATATGTATCTGTGTGTATATATCATTATAAAGCCTGTTTTCAAGTGTTTCCAGGAAGGTAGAAAGATCTGACTAATGAATATGAAACAAATATTATGTCACTTCTTAATCAGTAAACATGAACCATTAAATTATCCTTTCCTTTTTTCTGAGAACCTCTAGGACAACCGGTTAACACTTTCTAGTACTGTTAGCATCTTCAAACTGTTACTGTCTTGGGTAGAAGATTGGGAACCGTTGATGGCAAAGTGTCTACTATGGCAGGAGAGAGGGGCAGAAACCACGGGCAGTGTTTCTATAATTTGCATGGATTGTAGACTGCCTGCCTCAGAATGACCTAGAATGCTGATAAAACATGCAGATTCCTGGTTCCGGCCCAGATCTCCAGAATCAAGGAATCTGGGAAGAAGGCCAGGCGGTCTGTGTAATGTCTTCCAGTGATTCTTAGGTGCATAAAAGAAGTGCCCGCGGGAGAGTTGCCTTTGAACATCCTGAATCCATGTACCAACTCGCTGTTCCCCACAGCTTCACAGTGGAGGAGACCTCGTGGGGCCCCTACGTCACCTCTGTTCAGGGCATAAAGGCCAACAATAATGACAGAACCTACTGGAAGCTTCTGAGCAATGGCCAGCCACTGAGCCAAGGTAAGGAGGAGGACGAGAAACTGCCTTGCAGAGTGAGGTGCCCGGAGCGATCACGTGTGAGTGTGCGCTTCGGGGGGGAAGCGCCAAGGGTATGAGAGTATACTCAGTCTCGAAGCCATGTCTGACTCTCTGTGGCCCCATGGACTGCAGTCCGCCAGGCTCCTCTGTCCGTGGGACCTCCCAGGCAAGAACACGTGGTGGAGGGGGTCGCCATTTCCTTCTCCAAGGGTCTGGGAGAGCCAGATCCATTATTTGATGATTTGATGATCAAATCATTGGACCCACATCTCCTTCTTCCTTTTCAGGAGTTGGGAGTCATGTTGTCCAAAATGGAGACAATTTGGAGGTTCGTTGGAGCAAATACTAATAAATTCAAACCTTCCTCAGCTGGGTCTGAGCCTTTTGTGGTACAGTTCTATGTGGAAATTGATCTTACATGTTCCTTTTCATTTATATCTCAATCCTCACAGCACATCAATAACCTCTACTTCTCTCTTTGAGTGTCCAATAAAAGACCAACAGCTATACAAAAAGCATGTTCTAATCATTTAACACCAAAGGGAATTACTGTTAGAGGGAAGACTACCTCAGGAAGAAGCGAAGTGAAAAAGATTAGACCCACCTGTCTGAGAAGTTGAGTTCTGCTCACGGTTCCCCTGCTCGCTCTCTGGGTGACGTTGGGCAACTGGGGGAGATGGAGAGAAGGTTCTAAGTCAAATGCTGCAGCAGCAACCAGTGAGGTCCAGCAGGCGTCTCTGGGGAGACTGAGCTCTCTGAGACCCGGGGGCAAGGGAAGAACTGAGGAGGCACATTGGCCTCATATAGGCAGCGGGTGGGTAGAGAAAAATACTGCCCTAGACGAAGTAAAATGGGAGGCCTATCCATAAAAGTCAGCGCACAAGGTCTGAGGAAGCGTTTCATCCCCATCGCCAGCTGCCTCCCGGAGGTCCCACCTCTCTTATTTCACCATGAAAATCACTCTCATAGGCACATCACCAAATCCACATGCAAAACAGAAATGACTCCAATGTTCAGTTCAGCAGAGCTCACCTAAAAAAAAACAGTTGAATCATGTCTGAGCGTGAACTGGGTTACACCGTATACTGAGTACCTGAGCTATGGGCACATCCGGGCACGAACCAGACGCCTTTGAGATGCCAAAGGTGCTTCAGATGAAGCACAAAGCAACCCACAAAGTCGCCTGCATGGGACGCCCTGGCGGGCCGAGGCTGAGACGCCACCCCCAGCGCCGCGGCGCAGACTCATCTCTGGGTGGGACCTAAGGCCGCCCGCGTCTCACGGCCAGACAGCGAAAACAGAAGCGGCATTATAACAGATTTAATAAAGACCTTACAAATGGCCCACATCAAAACAAAATCTTTAAAAAATTTGATAATAGCCTGCAAAAGGAAGAGGCCTGCAGGTCGAAATGTGAACTCGGTGCGGCAACATCTCCCTCATTTCTCCTTGTGTTTTCAAGATTCTCTTCTTTCCTCCCCTCGACCGGCAACCCTGCTTCACGGTCAGGGGCTGAACGCTCCTCCTGCTCACTGCTTATGGGCACTGATCGTCTACTCTCAGGTCCAACCCTGCCCTGGTCTTCACGAACCAGATGTGAAAGAGTTCTTCTCAGCTGGACAGCAATGGATTCCATCCTCTGGGGTCTGCGTGACATCCTGAAAACTCAGTTAGACGCAGGGGGACTTCCACGGTTCTGTGAGCACGGGGTGCCCACTGTCAGATATCTTTATAGACTACACAGTCTACGTGAAATTGGAGAATAATGGCTTAAGATTGTTGTTGTTCGGTGGCTCAGTCGTGTCTGACTCTTTGCAACCCCACAGGCTGCAGCACACCAGGCTTCCCTGTCCTTCACTCCCTCCCTGAGCTTGCTCAAACTCATCTCTATTGAACCATCTCATCCTCTGTCGTCCCCTTATCCTCCTGCCTTCAAACTTTCCCCAGGATCAGGGTCTTTTCTGATGAGTCAGTTCTTCGAATCAGGTGGCCAAAGTACTGGAGCTTTAGCTTCAGCATCAGTCCTTCCAATGAATATTCAGGACTGATCTCCCAGAACTGATTGGTTTGATCTCCTTGCAGTTCAAGGGACTCTCAAGAGTCTTCTCCAACACCACAGTTCAAAAGCATCAATTCTTTGGCGCTCAGCTTTCTTTATAGTC
>NW_011494757.1:512215-555532 GCF_000754665.1 Bison bison bison | reverse complement strand
TATTGCATCCATACATGACTACTGGAAAAAAACATAGCTTTGACTAGATGGACCTTTGTTGGCAAAGTAATGTCTCTGTTTTTCAATATGCTATCTAGGTTGGTCATAGCTTTTCTTCCAAGGAGCAAGCATCTTTTAATTTCATGGCTGCAGTCACCATCTGCAGTGATTTTGGAGCCCAGAAAAATAAAGCCTGACACTGTTTCCACTGTTTCCCCATCTATTTGCCATAAAGTGATGGGACCCGATGCCATGATCTTCGTTTTCTGAATGTTGAACTTTAAGCCAACTTTTTCACTCTCCTCTTTCACTTTCATCAAGAGGCTTTTTAGTTCCTCTTCACTTTCTGCCATAAGGGTGGTGTCATCTGCATATCTGAGGTTATTGATGTTTCTCCCGGCAATCTTGATTCCAGCTTGTGCTTCTTCCAGCCCAGAGTTTCTCATGATGTACTCTGCATATGAGTTAAATAAGCAGGGTGACAATATATAGCCTTGACGTACTCCTTTTCCTATTTGGAACCAGTCTGTTGTTCCATGTCCAGTTCCAACTGTTGCTTCCTGACCTGCATACAAATTTTCTCAAGAGGCAGGTCAGGTAGTCTGGTATTCCCATCTCTTGAATAATTTTCCAGTTTGTTGTAATCCACACAGTCAAATGCTTTGGCGTAGTCAATAAAGCAGAAGTAGATGTTTTTCTGGAACTCTCTTGCTTTTTCTATGATCCAACAGATGTTGGCAATTTGATCTCTGGTTCCTCTGCCTTTTCTAAAACCAGCTTGAACATCTGGAACTACATGGTTCACGTACTGTTGAAGCCTGGTTTGGAAAATTTTGAGCATTACTTTGCTAGCTTGTGAGATGAGTGCAATTGTGAGGTAGTTTGAACATTATTTGACATTGCCTTTCTTTGGGACTGGAATGAAAACTGACCTTTTCCAGTCCTGTGGCCACTACTGAGTTTTCCAAATTTGCTAGCATATTGAGTGCAGTACTTTCACAGCATCATCTTTTAGGATTTGGAATAGCTCAACTGGAATTCCATCACCTCCACTAGCTTTGTTTGCAGTTATGCTTCCTAAGGCCCACTTAACTTCGAATTCCAGGATGTCTGGCTCTAGGTGAGTGATCACACCATCATGGTTATGTGAGTCATGAAGATCTTTTTTATATAGTTCTTCTATGTATTCTTGCCACCTCTTCTTAAGATCATCTGCTTCTATTAGGTCCCTACCATTTCCATCCTTTATTGAGCCCATCTTTGCATGATATGTTCCCTTGGTATCTCTAATTTTCTTGAAGAGATCTCTAGTCTTTCCCATTCTATTGTTTTCCTCTATTTCTTTGCATTGATCACTGAGGAAAGCTTTCTTCTCTCTCCTTGCTATTCTTTGGAACTCAGTATTCAAATGGTATATCTTTCCTTTCCTCCTTTGCCTTTCACTTCTCTTCCTTCCTCAACTATTTGTAAGGCCTCATCAGACAACCATTTTGCCTTTTTGCATTTCTTTTTCTTGGGGATGGTCTTGATCACTGCCTCCTGTACAATGTCACAAACCTCTGTCCATAGTTCTTCAGGCACTCTGTCTATCAGATCTAAACCCTCGAATCTATTTCTCACTTCCACTGTATAATCATAAGGGATTTGACTGAGGTTATACCTGAATGGTCTAGTGGTTTTTCCTACTTTCTTCAATGTAAGTTTGAATTTAGCAATACGGAATTCATGATCTGAGCCACAGTCAGCTCCCAGTCTTGTTTTTACTGACTGTATAGAGCTTCTCCATCTTTGGCTGCAAAGAATATAATCAATCTGATTTCAGTACTGACCATCTGGTGATGTCCATGTGTAGAGTCTTCCCTTGGGTTGTTGGAAGAGGGTGTTTGCTATGACCAGTGTATTCTCTTGGCAAAACTCTGTTAGCCTTTGCCCTGCTTCGTTTTGTACTCCACGGCCAAGTTTTCCTGTTACCCAATTTCTTTAGACTGATTTTTCCCAAAAGTGGTATAAGAAATTAATCTCCTCAGTATATCAACATGGAATCAAACACTATGCCATCACAGCACGAAAGTCACTTTCTTTGCGATTCTCTTTTGATTCTGAGTGGGTAAAGTATCAAACCTCACTTCATGCACTGTGCTTTCCAGCACTTCCCTGCAGCACAGCGAGCCTCGATTTCTGGCAGATACAGATGAGTTTCTTCCAGTCAGTGGTCTCTAAGTAGAAGGCAGTAACACTGCTGTCTAATAGAAATGGCCTCAATCTCAGAAACAGACAAGAAGGTCAATGGAATAACATTCCTTTAGCATTTCACTAATATTGGTAAGTGAAACTTAGTTCTGGCCACACTTGCATTCTGAGAAGCTCTTATAGTTTGGGATTATATCAGAACCTAGATTGAGTCTGAAGGCAGAAATTTATGCCTGCAAAGAAGTAATTAACACAAATAAACCTTTCAGATATCCAGAGAGACTCTGGGTACTTTGATACCAAAAAATGAGGCACAGGAAAAAACAAAGAAAGAAAGAAGTCCAGTCAAGAGTTAGCCAAAGACTGTCAAAACATGCTGCTGAAGAAACTGTAGACTCTGTGGTTCCTGTTCTGGAAGTTATTTGCAAATGGAAACAGTTGTGTCAACATGAAGCAACCATGGCTGTAAGAGGTAATGTACAAGAAAGTGGATGTTCAAAGAGAAGATGCATCAAGGGTGCATGGGTTATCTCAGGATGGTTATGGCAGGCTCTGGAACCCGAGGTCAGCATCTTGCTGGCTCCCAATCCTGTATGAGATTCTTACTGCTGCTGTAACAAACTACAACTGTACTGGCTTGCTTCTGCTGCTGCTGCTGAGTCGCTTCAGTCGTGCCCGACTCTGTGCGACCCCATAGACAGCAGCCCACCAGGCTCCCCTGTCCCTGGGATTCTCCAGGCAAGAACACTGGAGTGGGCTGCCATCTCCTTCTCCAATGCATGAAAGTGAAAAGTGAAAGTAAAGTCGCCCAGTCGTGTCCGACTCTTTGCGACCCCATGGACTGCAGCCTACCAGGCTCCTCCATCCATGGGATTTTCCAGGCAAGAGTACTGGCTTAAGACAGTATTATTCTCACAATTCTGGAGGTCAGAAGTATGAACTGGGACTCTCTGAGCTGAAATCTAAGTGTCAAAAAAGGGCTGCGTTCTTCTAGAGCTTCTAGGGGGGGAATCACTTTCCCTGCATGTTCCAGCTCCCACAGGAATCCTGCGTTCCTAGGCTCTCAGCCCCACCATCTTCAAAGTCAGCAATCGTATCATGCTGACCTCTGCGTCCTTCATCACTTCTCCTCCAACTCTAAGTCTCCTGCCTCCCTCTTCCGCTTACAAGGACCCCTGTGATGACACTGCGCCCATCAAGACAGTCCACAATAAAAATAAGGAAGCTCAAGCGAAAAATACAAAGAAAATATAAATAATTACTAACCAGGGTTCTTGGTCTCTTTAATCAAAAGAAGTTGATCAGAGGCCAGACCAAGAAATTCAGACAAGGCTTTACTGGGACTCCTACAACAGCAGGGGGCAGCGGGAACAAAGAACAGAGTCCCCTGCCAGCTGGCGCCCCCAGCAGAGGCGAGCTGGTTCCTTACGTGGGGGTGAAGTGGTGGTGTGTGCCCACGGGTCAGGCAGGAGGGGTAGCGCAGGTGTTCAGCCCACCTCCTTGTGGAGGGGCACAGAGGGGCCTACACAGCGCCCTGCTTTTGCTCCCAGCTCTTTAGAAGCGCAAGCTGAGCTTTTTTGATCTTTATGTATCTTTCGTCCAGAATTTGTCCCAGTTGTGCGTGCACACAGCTATTTTCAGTCCTTTATAGTTTCTTTGTATTTTGTGGCTTGAGGAGACTTTGTCCAGGCTCAGACATTGCAGCAAAGGGTCCCAGGGCCCAGGCTGTCTCACCTTTACCACCTGACCTAATGCATTCACAGATTCCAGGATTAGGACGGACACATCTTAAAGGTGTGAGGATGACTCTACTCCTTCACGGTGGACAAGGCTCTCCACCACGCAGCCCAAAACTGCTTCATCACCCGCCAAATGCTGTGCATTAGTTATATATCACTGTATGACAAGTCACCCTAAAACTTAATGGCTTAAAACAACAACACGTTATCTCACAGTTTGTCTGGGTGAGGAGTAGAGGGACAGATTGCCTGGGTCCTCCGGCTTTCATGACCCTGCATCAAGACGTCAGCTGGAGGACTTCCCTCGAGGCCCAGTGGCTGGGTCTCCGAGCTTCCACTGCAGGGGCCACGGTTTTGGCCCCTGATTAGGGAACTGGGATTTAGCATGCTGCGAGGCAGGGGAAAAAAATGAACTGAATAAAAATGAAAATATAACATATCAACTTAAAAAATAAACTAAAAAAATAAAATTAAAAAATATACTGGCTAGGTAGGATCTGCTTTCAAGCTCTTTCTTGTGCCTGTCGCCCTGCCTGGCTGTGGGCTGGAGATGCTCTCAGCTCCTGGCTGTGGGCTGGAGATGCTCTCAGCTCTTCCCCACACAGGCTCTTCCACAAGGAAGCTCACAACACAGCAGCTGGTTCATCAGAGCTAGAAGCAAGAAGAGCCAGGGACTGCAAGCCAGATGGAGCTGGTCTTCTGCAACCTCATCCCATCACTTCTGCTGTATTATAATTATCAGAAGCAAGGTCAACTCATATACTAGAGAAGTTCAGTTCTGTTCAGTCGCTCAGTCGTATCTGACTCTTTGCGACCCCATGGACTGCAGCACACCAGACCTCCCTGTCCATCACCGACTCCCGGAGTTTACCCAAACTCATGTCCATTGAGTCGGTGAAACCATCCAACCATCTCAAGAGGACTGATTATATAAGGGCGTGAATGCCAGGAGGTGGAAACATAAGAAGATGTTAGACGTGTATCACACCCTAATACGTGTCCTGTGTTCTCGCCCGCACACCACCACCGACATTCTCCAAGAAAGAAAGAAAATGCTTTATCACCCAGGCTATATATTTGTTCATTGATTCACTCATTCAGAAAGTGTTCATTTGATAAGTTGGTAGCAACATGGAGAGACCTAGAGATGATCCCACGAAGTCACAACGACAAAGAGCTCATGAGATCACTTACGTGTGAATCTAAAATGTGAAAGAAATAAACTTATTTACAAAACATTAACAGATTCACTGACTTAGGGAACAAATGTACTATTACCAAAGGGGGATAAGGGGTAGGGGAGGGATAACTTAGGAGTCTGGGATTAGCAGATACACACTGCTACAGATAGAACAGATAAAGGCCCTATTGTACAGCCCAGGGAGCTGTACTCAACATCCCGTAACAAATCAGAATGGAAAAGAATACGAAAAAGAACACACATATGTCTAACTGGATGGCTCTGCTGTGCGCCAGGAACTAACACGATATTGTAAATCAACTACATTTCAACAAAAAGACAAAATTAAAGAATTGTAAAGGATCCCTTTGATTCCGACTAGGAGCTAGGTAGCATCTCACGTACCTGCGACACAGCAGCGGACAGAACGGAGGAAGCCCCTGGCACTACGGGGCCGACGCTGCCGTGGGGAAGGGGCAGACGGGAACGAGGCGCACAGTGGGAGGGAGGCTGGGAGCTGCGCGGCCGGGGCAGCGGGCAGGGGCCGTCTCTCACGCAGGGGTCTGGGCCGGCGTCTCTGAGAGCTGACCTTTGACAGGGAACTCCACTCAGAGCTCCGTGGTGGCCTGTGGAAGGAGACCCAGGGTGGGATGTGCGCGCACACGTGGCTGATTCGCTTTGCAGTACGGCAGGAACGAGCGCCTTGTAACGCAACTATGCTCCAATTGAAAGTTTAACACTGAAAGATGAAAAATGAAACGGAAACAGGAAAACAAACAAAAGCTGGCCTTCGGGCTTCCCTGGTGGCTCAGTGGTATAGAATTCGCCTGCCGACGCAGGGGACACGGTTCAATTCCTGATCCGGGAAGATCGCACACGTCACAGAGCAACTAAGCCCACAAGTACTGAGCCCGCGCCCCAGAGCCCGCCGTCCACGAGGAGCCGCCAGTGAGGGGTCCACACGCCACAGCAGCGAGCACCCCACCTGACGCAACAAGAGAAAAGCCCGCACGGCAACGAAGATCCAGCACCGTCAAAAGTAAAAGAATAAATAAAATTAAAACCAAAACAACCTGACCTCTGAGCAGAGTAACGAAAGAAGTGAGGAGCCATCGTGCCAGTATTTGGAGTAAAGATGTCCCGGGCAGAGGGGACAGCGGGAGCTACGGGGACCGACAGGTTCGAGGAACAGGAAGTGCTGCAGAAGCTGCCAGGGCAAGGGGGACAGTGGATGGAGGTGAGGTCCGGAAGGAAGCCAGGGGGCAGATCTCACAGGGCCGGAGGTTGTTTAAGGCCTTTGAATCTTATTTTAAGTTGGGAGTCACTGGAGAATGGCCTCCTAAAAGAAGCTACTTAAAAATAGGTCGTTAGAAAAGAAAAAAGGTAGCTACCTCCTTCATAATATCATCATTTTCAGTTCTCCATGATAGGGGGGCTCACTTTGCTTTATTATACAGCCACAATCCTAAAAAAGTTAATATATACATATTGCTTAATATAGTTCACTGATCCCACATTTTCCAATTACTTACTTTAAAAGACAATATCTGAAATCCTTGGGTGTTTGAAACTGCTTTCTTCCCTCGGTAGGAAAGAGAAATTAAAAAATAAAAAATTCTGGGGAACTGCAGTCTGTTGTTTGCCCATGGGCTGGAACCCAAGTCGTGACGGCTTAGTTCACTGCATAAAGCCAGCCCGCACCTGGCCGATGCTACCTGAGAGCCTCAGAGCACTTCTTGTAAAACAAGCGCCTCCGACTGTAAGTGGGGTGTTGCTGTTCATCACCAAGTCATGTCCGACTCTGCAACCCCATGGACTGCAGCGCACCAGGCCTCCTGTCCCTCACCACCTCCCGGAGTTTGCCCAGGTTTCCCCTCCGTGGATTACTGCCCCCTTGTGAAGAAGGGGTTTGCGTAACTCAATGAAGCCACGCTGTGCAGGGCCACCCAAGATGGACGGGTGATAGAGGAGAGTTCTGACAAATCTGGTCCACTGGAGGAGGGACTGTCTAACCACTCCAGTGTTCTGGCCATGAGAACCCCGTGAACTGTGAGGCGGGGCCTTAGGAACCACCCCAACCTCAATGACGTGGTTGCTGAAAAATAGCCAAGAGGTTTCTGGGGAAGAAAAGGCTTAGGAGAAAGTCCCCTTAAGACTCGCACACTAGCCAGCCTCCCGGGACTTTAGTAAAGGACACTTGGCCTTCATCGCATACGAAGTCCCGAGTGTCTCCTCTGACCGTGCTGCTGAGACATGACCTTCAGATGCCTTGGAGGCTTGGGAGTAGGCAAGCTTGCGTGAGCAAATGGAAATCAGGATAAGCGCTTAGGAGTGGCTGGGATGGGGAGCAGGCAGACTGCTTTACAAAGAGCCGCATATATAAGGGGAAGCAGGGAAACACGAAGCCTGCACACGTCGGGACTCGGGAACAGGGGACGGGACACACCAGGAGACAGAGGCATGGCCCGGGCTGCCCTCCAGCTCCTGACCCTTCTCTGGGCTGCGACGAGGACCAGCACCCAGACCCGAAGCTCATGCTGTGAGTAGGGCACTTTTTCCAAGGAGGTCAAGGAAGCGGTTACCCTGGGGCCAAGCAGAAAGCTCAGACGCTGGCGTCTAATGACAAGAGAGGGCCTGAGAGTGGCAGCCGTGACGGGGCCCCTTACAGGGCGCGAGTCTGTACGGTTCATCGCTCCTGACTTAATGGCGCGAGTTCTTGGAGAGGCAAGTCTCTGCACTTAACATTAAGAGAGATTGAAATACTGTTGCGGGAATGATGGTTGATGATTCGGGGGGAGACCCTCAGTGACTGTGCTGACCATGTGCCCCTGGTGGGGAGAAGGTTGGGTACCTGCTAAGGATAGGTCGTAGCCCAGATCCTTCTTACATCTCATGCAAAAGTGAGAAAAAGATGGATGCAGGGCAATCAGTGATCTCTGGGAACATGCTAGAACTAGCATGAAATGTCTGTGAGCCGCATTGTTTGATGTTGCTAAGTAAAAAAACCACTTTCTTAAAGATCAGAGTTCTTTGGAAAGATGTAGGGACTAACTGGGGTTCCCCGGGGGCTCAGATGGTAAAGAATCCGCCTGCAATGCAAGAAACCCAGGTTCGATCCCTGGGTCGGGAAGATCCCCTAGAGGAGGACATGGCTGCCCACCCCAGTCTTCTTGCCTAGAGAATCCCATGGACAGAGGAGCCTGGCGGGCTACAGGCCATGGGGTCACAAGAGTCAGACACGACTGCATGACTGAGCATGCGTGCAGTGACTAACTGGCCTCAAAAGGAAACCTGAGCGTTTTCTCCATTTCTCTTTAATAATCACCCCTAACGGGGGCATCCCCAAGGATACCAAAGCTAAGAGATGCAAACATTTCTGAGAAGAGAGAGTGAGGATGAAGGGTTTAGTAAATGGCTTTGCCCTTCACAGCTGTTCCCTCAGCAGAGCAGCCCTGGGTCGATGGCATCCAAGTGATCATGGAGAACTCGGTGATCAACTCCACCTTCCCAAATCCCAGTGTCCTGATCGCCATGAACCTGGCAGGAGCCTACAACGTGGAGGCCCAGAAGCTCCTGACTTTCGATCTCATGGCCAGTGACACAGCCGGTGAGAAACCAGAACCCCTTAGCGGGCTCCCTGAGTCTCCACTCCCAGACCCCCTCCCCAAGTCCCTCCACCCCAGCGCGACCTGTGATGGTGCCTGAGTCACCAAACACCTTTCCCTGCATCCCTGGAAGGACGGAACCTCGGGTCGGTGCATTCACATAGGAGGGCAGTAAAGCAGAAACAGCTCTAGATTAAATGTAAATGAGCAGGCTTCCAGGTCTGACTCCGCCACCTACTAACTCTGTGACCCTGATGGGCTCACAGATTCCCACCAACCTCACCTCTGTCATTCACAAAATGCAGGTCACTCGAGTAACAATAACACTAATAGCAGGATTTCCTTGACGGTCCAGTGGTTAAGACTCCACACTTCCAATGCAAGATGATGCAAGTTCAATCCCCGGTTGGGGAAGAACTGAAGACCCCACATTCCATATGGCATGACCAGAAAGAATAGATACGTTAAACAGGAACAGCAATAGTAACAAAAGCAATAAAATCTCTGTTCTGCCTGCCTCACAGGAGTTGCCTGAGGTCCAAGTTAGAGAAACTTGAGTAGAGTTAAAAGTGTCTTGTAACTAGACGTGTTTCCATACGAACTTGCAGGGGTATTCTTGCTGCTTTTCTAAACAGATACCAGGAAATCCGAAAGAGGTGGTCAAACCACATAGAGGTCACCAGGTTAAACATTTCTGCAGTGTCTTCCCACACTTCTTTCCTTAAGAAAGGTCAAAAAACTATCTGATCACATTATTTTAAAAAAATCAAAATGATCTGGAAAGAAGCAGAGAGCTCAGCCTGACCGCTGGAGCTCTCCGCTCTGAGAATGCCTTTGTTTAACAGTACTGTTCTCTCCTCCACAGACCTGACTGCTGGTCAGCTCGCCCTCACCATCATGGCCCTCACCTCCTCCTGCCGAGACCCTGGGGACAAAGTGTCAACTCTGCGGACCCAAATGGAGAACTGGACACCTTCCAGTAAGACCTCATCAGAAGGGAGTGGGGAAGTGAGGCAAATGGCCCTTCCTGAGAATTCTAAATCTGTAAAGAGAAGGAGGGGAGGGTGGATGTGAAGGGAAGAGAGCCGGTGTTCCTCCACTCGGGTCACTCTGATAATCCCACATGAGATCTCCACTTCTGGTCCAACAAACTGGAAAAGACCGCCCTCCCGGGAGGACACGACTGCACGCCTTCCCCTGGAGACAGCAGCCTCCCTTTGATTCCGTTCCCCTGCCAGATGCCATTCTTGTTCTGAGAGGCAGGAAGTTGTCTCTTGCCAATACAGTATCTTTCTTTTTGGACAGGATTTCTAGCCATGTCCATTTCCAAGGTCTGGCTTTTCCTTTTTCACAACTGTCTTTCTTACGGTGAACATTAGTCTTACGCAGGCTCCTGTCCCTCTCAAGGCCTCGGTTCCTACGCTTCCACCTTCTATGGGCCCAGTCTGGCCATCCTGGCGCTGTGCCAGAACAACCCAGAGACGACCTTACCCATAGCAGCCCGCTTCGCCAAGACCCTGCTGGCCAGCTCCTCTCCCTTTGACGTGGGTAAGTCACTGGTTTCAAACGCTGCCCTGAGCCTGGAACACCAAGGTCACTGACGGGTAGAGCTGGGGGGACCGTGGCAGGGGGTGCTTTCCACGGAGGAGGGGAGGGCCAGGAAGATGTCAGCAGGGAGAGATGCTGGGCAGACATTTGGTGGATGTGCAAGGGATAAATGAAACGTAAGGTACGCATGAAAGAGAAAAGGAAAACAGAAAACCAGGACAAACCTGACGTGCCTGGCAGTTCCAGAATCTCCACTGGAACCAATAAGCATGTCATCCAAGTCACGAGTTGTTCCCAAACAGCAGTTAAATTATTAAACCAACGTCTAGACTCAGCCCCACACTGAGCCTCCTCTTTAATCCCTACTGAACTCCAGGAGTTGCTGGACAGGGAGTCCTGGCGTGCTGAGGTTTATGGAGTCGCAGAGAGCTGGACACGACTGAGCGACTGAACTGAACTAAACTGATGCGTCCACACTCTATTCTTCTCAGTGCTTCTCCTCACAACGTCCAAACATTCTCTTGATATTAAACAGCTCCTCTCTGAGCCTTAAAGCCATGATGCTCTCTTTCAAGGAGGCACCGGAACCTTCTTCTTCCTGCATCCTGCGAGGCTATCTGTGAATGGACACTCTCTCCTCCACCCCATCACACATAATGACCCCTTCTCGGCATGATGCCCTCTGTGAGGTCCCTCATTTGTGGTCACCTTTTCTCCTCTGCCACTGTCTAAGCAACAGCATCAGCTCACATTTTCACCCCTTAAATATGCAACTTCAGCGACCTCTCTCATTTTAGTCCCTACTAGACCAACACTCAGGTCAATATTTGCTCAGGTATCTTCCCTGTGGGTCAAACACAGACTGGCCTCTGCTTCTCATCAGGGACCTTCTCATGGCTAGGGCGTCTCTGCCAGTTCAGGAAATTGGAACTTCTTGGCCAACACTGTCATCCTCAGCGAGATGATGCAACTTTGGGGTGGAGATTAGGGTGGAGAGGAAAAGATTAGTGAGAAAAAAAAAATGCCATCTGGTGAGTCTCTGGTTTGTTCTGGTCTCACTATGCCAGAGTTTGCCCATTTAGTTCACACATAATAAGAAGGAAAGGGCTGAGGACCCCTGTACGGGGTACCCCGGAGGAGGCAGGCCTCCTCTGCCCCCTCATCCTAGAGCTCCCCGCCAAGGACCCCTGTACCAGGTACCCTGGAGGAGGCAGGCCCCACCCGCCCCCTCATCCGAGAGCTCCCCGCCGAGGACCCCTGTACCAGGTACTCTGGAGGAGGCAGGCCCCACCCGCCCCCTCATCCGAGAGCTCCCCGCCGAGGATCCCTGTACCAGGTACTCTGGAGGAGGCAGGCCCCACCCGCCCCCTCATCCGAGAGCTCCCCACCAAGGATCCCTGTACCAGGTACCCTGGAGGAGGCAGGCCCCACCCGCCCCCTCATCCGAGAGCTCCCCACCAAGGATCCCTGAACCAGGTACCCTGGAGGAGGCAGGCTCCTCTTCCCCCTCATCCGAGAGCTCCCCGCCGAGGACCCCTGTACCAGGTACTCTGGAGGAGGCAGGCCCCACCCGCCCCCTCATCCGAGAGCTCCCCACCAAGGATCCCTGAACCAGGTACCCTGGAGGAGGCAGGCCCCACCCACCCCCTCATCCAAGAGCTCCCCGGCAGGGTAACAGGAGAGAGGGCAGAGAGGGCAAAGCAGGTACAAACAACGGATGCTGGAGGAGTTCAGAAAAGAGACTGCGACTGTTGGGTGGGATGACAGAGGAGGCTTCGCTGAGAAGTGACGACGGCTGGGACTTCACGAAGCACTGACTTTTTGACAGATAAATGCTGGGACATGCGAAGTGGGGTTGAAACCACTGCCAGTCAGCTTTCATTCGAGGCGTGAGCCTTGGCGTCCTGCGGAGCCACTCTCAGGTCCTTGCTCCTTACTAGCGATGCCTCCCTGGGCAATTCTCTGAGTCTCCATTCCCTCATCCCTGAAATGGACACAATCAGAGGTCCTGTCTCACAGGCTGTCCTGAAGGGTCAGGGAGGTTACTGAACGCAGTAAAGTGAAAAACTGAAGTTAGCCCCACCATCGTGTCCGACTCTGCGATTCCATGGACTGCAGCCTGTCCCTCTCCTCTGTCTATGGAATTCCAAGATTGCCAGAGTGGGTTGCCATTTCCTTCTCCAGGGGATCTCCCTGACCAGGGACTCAAGCCCGGGTCTCCTGCACTGCAGGCAGATTCTTTACCAACTGAGCCACTAGGAAAGCCCCCACTGAACGCAGCAATGCAACAGTAAAATGCTGGTTGTTCATACTGTGGAGGGGGTGGTCTTACCCTCTGCTGTGATTCACAGACGCAGGAGCAGTGGCGACCTTGGCTCTGACCTGTATGTACAACAGGATCCCCGTAGGTTCGGAGGAAGGGTACCGCGCCCTGTTCGTTCAGTTGCTAAAGAAGATTGTGGAGGATATCAGCACGAGGATCCGAGACAATGGCCTCATCGGAGACGTCTACAGCACTGGCCTCGCGATGCAGGTAAATGCGTCCTGCAGGACAGGCGGGCTCAGTCCCTGGTCAGGAAGATAGACCCCGCATGCCGCACAGCCTGTTCCCCCCCAAAATGCAGGTAAGCCTTAACTCCCCTCTACTTCACAGGTAAAGTAGAAAAACAAATATACATGAACTCTCTTTGCTTCCTTGGGGAAAAATAATAAATCCAAGAAATGTATTCATTTACTATTAATAATGATCAGTTTGTTCATAAAAATTCCCAGGTGGCCCTAGTGGTAAAGAACCCACCTGCTAATGCAGGAGACATAGGAGACCCAGGTTCGATCCCTGGCTTGGGAAGATCCCCTGGAGGAGGGCATAGCAGCCCACCCCAGTATTCTTGCCTGGAGAATCCCATGGACAGAGGAGCCTGGCAGGCTCCGGTCCATGGGGGTCGACAAGTGTCTCGGACAAAACTGAAGTGACTTCGCACAGGAGTTTGGTATATTTTTTAAAATAAGATTATTCGAGTAAGTCCTCAAATAACATTGACTTTTCTGATTCCATCTTGCCAATCAAATGTTCTTTTATCAGCCTTGGATCGTGATCCAAAAAAAATGTGGGATCATATTCAAAAGGATTAATGAAAATAAGTCAAAGCTGCCTAGACATCTAATCTTTGTCAAGCTGTTTTACTCCCTCGATGTCAATTCAGCCTCACAAAGATCCCTACTACATGGCAATGCCAGATGCATCTGGTCATCCAGTCTACAGTCTGTGCAGTGTTCCCCTGGGTAGAGTCTCAGGCTCGGATGCTGTAAGATGCTGCTTGATATAGCTCCAAATACAACCACACACACAGACATACACACACCTCCCTCCGTTGATTAGGGCAGCAGCCTCCTATAGAAAACACACCAATAAAATAGCAGGGAGAGAGAGAACCAACTAGAATCGAAATTAAAGGGTCATCTGCAGCCAAATCATCTCAAAATGCCCTATAAAGTGAAGTGAAGTTGCTTCAGTTGTGGCTGACTCTTTGTGACCCCATGGATCCCATGGAGCCCCCTGCCAGGCTCCTCTGTCCATGGGATTCTCCAGGCAAAAAACCGAAGTGGCTAGCCATTCCCTTCTCCAGGGGATCGTCCCAACCCAGGGATCAAACCTGGTTCTCCCGCATTGCAGGCAGATTCCTTACCGTCTGAGCCCTATAGGAGTAATAGAAAACTACATCATGACCTTGCCAACACGGAACGGCCAAGAACCAGAGAATCATAATACTATGCTTAGTGAAATTAAACAGGCAGAAAAAAACAAACGCTATACGATATCACTTACATGTAGAATCTAAAAAATAATACAATGAATGTATATGCAAAACAGAAACATTCTCGTAGATACAGAAAGCAAACTTGTGGTTACCAAAAGGGAGAGAGAAGTGGGAGGACAAATTAGGGGCATGGGGTCAGCAGATACAAACTACTAGGCATAAAACAGATAAGCAACAGGGTGTGCTGTGTCCACAGGGCTTTATAGCCATTATCTGGTAATAACCTATCGTGGAGGACAATCTGCAAAAACACTGGAGCACTATCCTATATGCCTGAAACTAAAATAATACTATCCAGTCCATGGAATTCTCCAGGCCATAATACGGGAGTGGGTAGCCTTTCCCTTCCCCAGGGGATCTTTCCAACCCAGGGATCTAACCCAGGTCTCCCACATTGCAGGTAGATTCCTTAACAGCTGGGCCATCTGGAAAGCCCATAAATCAACTATACATCAGTAAAAAATAAAGAAACAGAATCGTGGTGTTACGATGCCAGCCCTAAATCTGATTTAGTTCTGGATTAGTGCAGGAGGATGTACAGAGTGGTTTGGTGCTAAGTTAGCAGCGCAGCGTACCGCATGGTGACCACGGTTAACAGTGTTCTGTGTGCTAAGTTAGCAGCGCAGCGTACCGCGTGGTGACCACGGTTAACAGTGTTCTGTGTGCTAAGTTAGCAGCGCAGCGTACCGCGTGGTGACCACGGTTAACAGTGTTCTGTGTGCTAAGTTAGCAGCGCAGCGTACCGCGTGGTGACCACGGTTAACAGTGTTCTGTGTGCTAAGTTAGCAGCGCAGCGTACCGCGTGGTGACCACGGTTAACAGTGTTCTGTGTGCTAAGTTAGCAGCGCAGCGTACCGCGTGGTGACCACGGTTAACAGTGTTCTGTGTGCTAAGTTAGCAGCGCAGCGTACCGCGTGGTGACCACGGTTAACAGTGTTCTGTGTGCTAAGTTAGCAGCGCAGCGTACCGCGTGGTGACCACGGTTAACAGTGTTCTGTGTGCTAAGTTAGCAGCGCAGCGTACCGCGTGGTGACCACGGTTAACAGTGTTCTGTGTGCTAAGTTAGCAGCGCAGCGTACCGCATGGTGACCACGGTTAACAGTGTTCTGTGTGCTAAATTAGCAACGCAGCGTACCGCATGGTGACTACGGTTAACAATACTATATTATATATTGAAAAGTTACTAAGAGAGGGAATCTTAACTTTTCATCACAGTATAAAAACTGTGAAACTATGTGTGGCAGTGGGTGGCTAGACTAGATTGCAATCATTTGACAGTATACACAGACATAAAATTAACAGTACACCTGAAACGATATAATGTTCCATGTCAGTTACATCTCAATTTTTAAAATATTTTTTAAAATAAGATTAAAAGAATCAGCAAAGGGCATAAATAGACTAGAAGTTCTTTCATGTTACACATAAGAGTGGATAAAAATCCCCAGTGTGACATGGAATAAAATGAAAATAAAATCAGTTTCTACATCATGTTGCGATCAGTGGAATTTTGCCAGAGAACTTTGTTTTACTATAAAAACAGAACACTGTTTTACTGGCTGAATCACACAAGAGTATTCCCAGGGCTCTGGTCTAGAAAGCTTTGTAGTGGAACAAAGGAAGTCTGGAAGAAATCCATGCTGTTTTGTTCATGACTCACTGAAAATAACCTTGCTGTCCTTAGTGCCAGAGAGAGAGGTGTTTGCTTTTGCTTATTTGGTTTGTCGGTTCTGCAAGGTACACTGTGATAAGCTGTACCTAAGAATTAAAGTTTTCCTTGGAAAAAGGCAGGGCCTCATTCATATCCAAATATCAAAGGCCAGGTGGATTTCTCGCCTCTCCCTAATCCAATCATGCCAGAGTTTCTTACCCAGGCAATCTGAAGTCTGAAATCACCAGGTATCTACTATATAAACTTGTCCTAATCTAAAATATTCTGGTGTCGAAAGCCAAGTGTTTCTGTTGCTGTTCAGTCTCTCAGTCGTGTCCAACACCATGGACTGCAGCACGCCAGGCCTCCCTGTCCTTCACCAACTCCCGGAGCTTGCTCAAACTCATGTCTGTTGAGTCGGTGATGCCATCCAACCATCTCATCCTCTGTTGCCCCCTTCTCCTCCTGGCTTCAGTCTTTCCCAGCATCAGGGTCTTTTCCAATGAGTCAGTTCTGCGCTTCAGGTCGCCAAAGTATTGGAGCTTCAGCATCAAGGTTTCTAAGCTCTAACAACTTGAGCTTGAATCCCAGACTGACCACAATCTTGGGCAAATATGCGAAAATGACTCTCTTGGAATTTCATTTTCCCTATCATAGCAAACATATAAAAGAATCACAGATAAAGGTGGATTTTAATAATTGTGGTCTCTCCCAAGGGAATAAGGTGAATTAAGCTTCCTCTGCAGCCTTCACTCACCTCTGCTTGCTATCATTGCCCTTCAAGTGACCTAGGCCACTCACATTGCTTCCCAGGGGCACTCATGGGGCCTTCCCTCTGTTTCTGAATCCCTGATCTTTCTTCCATCAACATGCCAATGCTTTCAAGGTTCCTCTGGCAAGAACTTAACTTGGAGAGGTAAACTTCTCCTGCCAAGCTATTACTGACTTCTAACAATTAACGGATCCATGTTGCTGTTGGGTCACTGAGTCATGTCGGACTCTGCAACCCCACGGACTGCAGCACCATGCAATGCAGCAGGCTCCTCTGTCCTCCACTATCTTCCTGAGATTGTTCAAATTCGTGTCCACTGAGTCAGTGATGTTATCTCACCATCTCATCCTCTGCCACCCCCTTCTCTTTTTGCTTAATGCATCACTCCTTTCTAAAGAGTTGGTGTTTGCGATGTTTTATCCCAAAGGGATACAGATTGCTTAGCGGGGTCTGGGAGGGGAACATGGCTAGTGGACAAGATGTGGTTGCTGGGAAAACCTAACTGATGGCCTTTAACCAAAGAGCCCAGTAAAGTGGACTCTGGGAAGAGCCACTGTCGTGGTTGCGGAGGTCAACAGTGCCTGTCAGAACTGCCTGTTTGCTCACACTGTTCTCTCCAGCTCACATCCATATCTGGCTCCCCTCTCCCATCTCCCATTTTTCATTCGAAGCTCAGGTGAATCAGCTGTCAGCAACCCCAGCACATTAACACGCTCTGGTGGCTGAGGTCAGTACAACCCTAAAGAGAGGGAGATGGAAGGACAGCTTCCAAATCATACATTACAAAATGCTATTGCAGGGACTTCCTTGACAGGCCTGTGGTTAAAACTCTGCACTTCCACTGCAGGGGCACCGATCCCATCCCTGGTTGGGGAACTAAGATCCCAGGTTGCTGCTGCTGCTAAGTCACTTCAGTCGTGTCCGACTCTGTGTGATGCCATAGATGGAAGCCAACCAGGCTCCCCCATCCCTGGGATTCTCCAGGCAATAGTACTGGAGTGGGCTGCCATTTCCTCCTCCAATGCATGAAAGTGAAAAGTGAAAGTGAAGTCGCTCGGTCCTGTCGGACTCTTAGCGACCCCATGGACTGCAGCCTACCAGGCTCCTGCATCCGTGGGATTTTCCAAGCAAGAGTACTGGAGTGGGGTGCCATTGCCTTCTCCAAAGATCCCAGGAGACTTGGTAAAAAAAAAATTTTTTTTATTAAAAAAAATGCTTTTGCATAGCATCCCAACTGAACCTCCAATGACCACTCCAAAGGTAGGGCAGGAGCTATGGTTTCTATTTTACCCATAAGATAGAAAACTCAGTAGTGTGACTTGCACAGTGTATTCATCAAGGATCATTATGCAAATAACAGAAACTCCAACAGTTTTTGCTTAAGGAAAAAAAGACAAGACAAAACTGAGATTTACTATTTCACATAAACTAGAGGATCCAGGTGATTTCAGAATTAATCAGAATAAAGGTCTCAAATAAGATATCAGGGATCACTCTATCATCATCTCTCAGTCTTGATTTTTCTGCTTCTCTCCTGCTTCTTCAAAATGTCTGAGAAAGATGGTCACCAGAGCTTTCAGTTCAGTTCAGTTCAGGTGCTCACTCAGTCGTGTCCGACTCTTTGTGACCCCATGGACTGCAGCACGCCAGGCCTCCCTGTCCATCACCAACTCCCAGAGCTTACTCAAACTCATGTCCATCAAGTTGGTGATGCCATCTAACCATCTCATCTTCTGTTGTCCCCTTCTCCTCCTGCCTTCAATCTTTCCCAGCATCAGGGTCTTTTCCAATGAGTTGCTTCTTATCAGGTGGCCAAAGTATTGGAGTTTCAGCTTCAGCATCAGTCCTTCCAGTGAATATTCAGGACTGATCTCCTTTAGGATGGACTGTTTGGATCTCCTTGAAGTCCAGGGGACTCTCAAGAGTCTTCTCCAACACCACAGTTCAAAAGCATCAATTCTTCAGCCCTCAGCTTTCTTTCTGGTCCAACTCTCACATCCATACCTGACAACTGGAAAAACCATATCTTTGACTAGACAGACCTTTGTTGGCAAAGGTTGGTAATGTCTCTGTGTTTTGATATGCTGTCTAGGTTGGTCATAACTTTCCTTCCAAGGAGTAAGCGTCTTTTAATTTCATAGCTGCCGTCACCATCTGCAGTGATTTTGGAGACCAAAAAAGTAAAGTCTGTCACTGTTTCCACTGTCTCTCCATCTATTTGCCATGAAGTGATGGGACTGGATGCCGTGATCTTAGTTTTCTGAATGCTGAGTTTTAGGCCAGCTTTCTCGGTCTCCTCTTTCACTAGCGCCTTAGTGATTACTAACCCGGAAGGGGAAGAGAAGAGGCTTCTCCCTCCGGGTGTCTGTATGTCGGGGAAGGACTCTGATTGGCGCATGCGTCCACCAATCACCGTCACCAAGAGGACGCATGCGGCGATTAACCCCACCCCTGCATCCTCCGCTGTGGCCCGGGCCACGGAACCTCTGGCTGGCAGTCTTGTGTGATCAAATGAGGGGCCAGTCCCCCGAAGGATGTGCAGAGCAGAGAGCGGATGAGGTCTCCCACGGTGAGACAGCCAGGTTGTCCTAGACAACAGCTCCCCAGAGGCTTGCTTTGCCAGCTCTCCTCGCACTTCTACATCTAAGAACTGTGAGCAAGTACAGCCGCCCTGATAGCACTCCCTGGATAAGGACTCCCTGGAAGTCGTGTCCAGCTCAGTGCGACCCCATGGACGACAGCCCACCAGGCTCTTCTGTCCATGGGATTCTCCATACTGGAGTGGGTTGCCATGTCCTCCTCCAGGGGATCTTCCCGACCCAGGAACTGAACCTGTGTCTCCTACCTCTCCTGCATAGGCAGGCAGATTTTTTTACCTTTGAGCCACCTGGGAAGCCTCAGTCTTAGTGTAGCTCAGATGTTTATTGAGCGACTGCTATGTGACAGACACTGCACTAAGCAGTGGGGACGTAGCTGTGAATGAGACAGACGTTGTCTGGAACCTCTGGTTGATCACAAAGATTAGTGATCGAGTCTAACCCTTACAGGACTTAAAAGGGCCAACTCTCAGCTACGCCTAACCTGTGTGTGTGTGTGTGTGTCTCTTCCCCCTGGCCCCAGGCTCTCTCCGTGACACCTGAGAGACCTAACAAGCAGTGGGATTGCCAGCAGACCATGGATACTGTACTGGACGAGATCAAGGAGGGGAAATTCCAAAACTCCATGTCCATTGCCCAAATCCTCCCTTCACTGAAAGGCAAGACCTACCTAGATGTGCCCCAAGTGTCTTGCAGCCCTGGTAAGGACTCTGAACATCTGTCTCTCCCTATAAAGTGGTGTCTTATGCCAGGAATGACAGGTGGACCTATGTGGACCAATTGTGAATGGCATAAGGGCTTGTTACACCTGTGACTTCCAGGCGGGCAGAGCCACAGCTGACGTCCAGTCCCCCAGAGCTGTGTGTCAGCATGCAGCCATGCCGTCCTGCCTTGGAATTCAGGCCCATGTCCACTTCATTCAGCACAGGTTTATTGAGCACCTGCTACAGTAAGGCATTTTGTGGGATGGCTGGTGGAGAGAAGGTCCATGGTCCTAACAAATTAACATGACTTCCTTCATCCATTTGACAAGTGCACCAAACACGATGCAACATCTTATCATATCTGCTCTTTACAAAGCCAGGAGATAAAATGTAGACAAAACTACAGTACTTGGGAGAGTGAAATAAATATTAAGTAGGGACTTCCTGGCACTCCAGTGGTTATGATTCCATCTTCCAATGAAGGGCGTGAAGGGTCAATCTCTGATTAAGGGACTAAGACCCCATATGTGTTCAGTCACTCAGTCGTGTCCAATTCTTTGCAACCCTATGGGCTGTAGCATGCCAGGCTTCCCTGTCCTTCACACCTAGCAGCCAAAAAAACATAAAATGAAAGCAAAATTGTAACAAATTCAGCAAAACCTTTAAACAATGGTCCACATTAAAAAAAAAATCTTTAAAAAGAAAGAAGTATTGAGTAGAAATAGAAGCGCCACACGGTGCAAAAGCAAAGAAAGTCTGATCAATCATTGAGTTTGCCTGGGAAGCTCAGGAGAAGAACAAAGTTGACTTTACAGTCAAGGCTTAGAGATATAAAAATATGCTCACAGCGCACCACAGGGATGGGGTGAAAACCTGACCCAGAGATATTATATATTTCTTTCTAATCACATACTAACATAAAATATGGTTCTTCTTACATTGCATGGACTTCCTGGTACAACAGTGATTAGCAAGCTCCTTGTCAGCCTAATTACAGAATCTACAGAGACCACAGTTAAGCAATCCAGTCCCAATCGTACCAAACACAGCCACACTCACCTAACTCCTTAGGCTGCTTACTGAAGATTTCCCAACTTGAACAAGGTGGCCAGAGAGTCCTTCCTAGGACTCCACACTGGTTACCCAGGTATTCTGTTAAATGGTCTGAAACATATTACCTTTGCTTCCAGATTCTTCGGGTTAACAAAAAGCCCCAAGTGAACATGGAGTGCCAGGTACAATATGTGACTTAGGGCTCACAATCCTCCCTTTAGCTTAAAAATCCTTTTAACAAAAGAAATGTTCTTTATTAAGGGAGCTGTTGGTTCTTCAGCTGTGGCCATTTCTCTCGGATGGGAAACAGCTTCATAGATCACACCAGTTTCTCAGAACATTCCACAAAGGGCACAGAATCATTGTTATTTTTTGAAAGCCTTTCTGGGATGCTCTGCCGATAAGAGAGATTTTGCACCTAGACTGTGAACTCCATAATCTTCAATGAGTTTGACCCCTGTGGTCTTTGCAGATCAAGAGGTACAACCAACTCAGCCCAACTTTCCCAGCCCTGTTCCCACCTCAGCCTCCAACATCACTGTCGTCTACACCATAAGTAACCAGCTGAGGGGCGTGGAGCTGCTCTTCAACGTGACCATCAGTGTTAGTGTGAAGAAAGGATCCGTGCTGCTTGTTGTCCTAGAGGAAGCACAGCGCCGAAACCCCAAGTTCAAGTGAGTGCTCCAGTGACGTTCGCCGCTCCTTCCAAGTTCAGTCTGAATTCCCATTCTCTCTCTCTCCTTCCTTCGTGTTCTTGCTTTTTTCCCTTCTTATAAAGTAACCCATCTTTATCGAATAGCCCCTCGAGGTGCCTGCGATCTGGTAAGGAGGCAAGGCCCTCATAAAAATTAAATAGATGATGATGGAGTTTTCAAAACAGGAATTCAAAGGAGAGAGAGCACAGAGTGGATTAGAAGGGTCAAGGAAGTCTCGTGGCTTTTGGATTGCCTCAAAGAAGAGGCCTCATACAGCAAGATATGAAAGGATGGTATTCCAAGAAGAGGGGATTTTATCAGCCCAGAGTTAACAAGTGTTGGGTATAAATTCCTCTAACTCTTAGAGGAGGACAAAGCATTTGAGAGAGAACTGAGCAAGGAATTTAGGGTCAATGAATAAACCAGCTTGACTAGGGACAGAATACAGGACTGAACTAAGTGAACGGTGTCTGAAGGGATAGACTGAGTGATACACAGACAGCCTGAAGTCCCAGGCTGAGGAAAGGGGACTTAAGCTTGTGGTGAAGCATTGCAAGTTTTTGAGAAAGAAAAGTGTTGCAAAATGTAAATTGGGATGGAGAATGAATGACTAGGAGGAAAGCTAGGGCGTGACCACAGAAACGGAGCTGTTATACAAAGTGAGGAGGACTTTATCTAGGAGAAACGCACTCAGGCCAAGGAAGATGCCGCAGGGCTTGTGAGGGACTGGACGTGGAGGGGCAAGAGAAAGAAGCTTCAGAACTGTTGATGGGACTGTCAGGAACAAAGAATATCCTTCAGAGAAAAACAATCCCTTTAGACAAGTTCAGTTGTCTGAGTTTGAAACGGAATCATCAGGAAGCTTTGGAGGTATAAAAGAAGTCCTAGAAAAAGAGGGCAGGAATAAATGCTGGAGAGGGTGTGGAGAAAAGGGAACCCTCTTACACTGTTGGTGGGAATGCAAACTAGTACAGCCACTATGGAGAACAGTGTGGAGATTCCTTAAAAAACTGGAAATAGAACTGCCTTATGATCCAGCAATCCCACTGCTGGGCATACACACTGAGGAAACCAGAAGGGAAAGAGACACGTGTACCCCAATGTTCATCGCAGCACTGTTTATAATAGCCAGGACATGGAAGCAACCTAGATGTCCATCAGCAGATGAATGGATAAGAAAGCTATGGTACATATACACAATGGAGTATTACTCAGCCATTAAAAAGAATACATTTGAATCAGTTCTAATGAGGTGGATGAAACTGGAGCCTATTATACAGAGTGAAGTAAGACAGAAAGGAAAACATCAATACTGTATACTAACGCATATATATGGAATTTAGAAAGATGGTAACAATAACCCTGTATACGAGACAGCAAAAGAGACACTGATGTATAGAACAGTCTTTTGGACTCTGTGGGAGAGGGAGAGGGTGGGATGATTTGGGAGAATGGCATTGAAATACGTATAATATCATGTATGAAACGAGTCAGCAGTCCAGGTTCGATGCACGATACTGGATGCTTGGGGCTGGTGCGCTGGGACGACCCAGAGGGATGGTATGGGGAGGGAGGAGGGAGGAGGGTTCAGGATGGGGAACCAAGGTTAGGATAAGTACACGTATCTGCGGCCCGCAGACCAGCTCCAGAACTTCTCCAACTTCTGTAGAACAGGTCAGGATAAAGATTGCATTTCTAGAATACTTAACTTGCCAACGATCTTCTGAATATACTTTACTTCCTCTCCAATCTTAGCTTTAATTTTGCCTGAATTTTATTTTTCTAACTATAATGTAGTAAATATACATAGGAGAAATTTTGAGCGGGGGAAAGCATAAAGAAGAAGACAAAGCATCCATAGTCTATCCAGAACATAATCACTGTTGATATTTTTTATAATTTTACAGGTATTTTCTCCACATGTATTACAAGTAGTTGTGATCCATATATACATGAGATAGATAAATATTTCTCATCCAATGTGCACCCCACATTTTCACTTAATATTGTTGCATAAGCATTTTTCCATGTCACTGAAAAGTATTGAAAAATACGAATTTTGTAACTGCCAGGGTCAACCTTGGATATTTATCCCTCACGCACCTGATGTTTTGGCCCATTGTTGGACATCAGCATTGTTTAATCTGCTTATTGATAAGTTTTTTAAAACCCATTCATATTTTTATTTAATTCCAAGTGAAGTAGAAGATTCGTTCATTAGCCATTTGCACTTTATCTTTTAGCCATCTTTTTCTGATCTCTGAAGCATCTAGAAGGTCTCTGGCCCTTCATCCTTTCTTATTGCCTGACTTGGAGCGAGGCATTAATCACGCATGATATTATTCTCACAGGTTTGAAACCAGAATGACATCCTGGGGACTTGAGGTCTCTTCAATTAACAATATCGCTGGAAATGTTAATGACAAGACATATTGGCAATTCCTGAGTGGCAAAACACCTTTAATAGAAGGTGAGTGAAGAAAAGGAATGTAGGCACTTTTTCCACTGTGTGAAGTCTAAATTCTTTCATTCCCATATTTAATTCATTCATTTATTTAGTCAATAAATGATTGTGAGAGTACGTGTGTATACAACAGTTGTATATGTAACAGCTTTGTATGTACATATGCACGTATATCATGGGTATACAGTGATGTTAGACAGACAGATAGGTAACAAATGAGTAGTTATTTAAAATAGTTTTTTTAAAAATCAAGAATCCTGGGACGTCTCTGGTGGTCCAGCAGTTAAGACTCCACACTTGCACTACAGGGGGCGAGAGTTTGACCCCTTATCAGTGAACTAAGATCCCATATGCTATGTGGCTCAGAAAAAACAAAAACAAATCAAGAATTCTAACACCACTCTGAGCTAGTGGAAAAAAATATTCAGTGAAGGAAAGTGGATTGACCTAAAGTAATAAGAGCTAAAGAAAGAAAAAGCAGATGTGAGAAAGAGTTAAACAAAAAAGAACAAAAAAAACAAGTGTGTGATCTAAGAAGATGGCCACTTTGGGGTTAAAAGACACGTACGCGTGAAACGAAAGAACAGCAAACTCACAGCCAGAGCAGATCGATGAGGGGGATAAAAATAACAGCTATCAATGTCCTGACATTATTTTATTTCCTGTTCACATCAACTCTGTAGGTATTAGTGACTCTCCTTTTAAGCAGAAAAAACTATCTCAGAAAGAAAGAGAGACTTCCCCCAGGCACATACGTAGTATGTGATGGAGCAGGAATCAAGTCCATAGCTTCCCTCAGGGTCCATTTTTCACCTTCTTTCATAGTGGTGTTTTTTAAAATCGCCAAAATGAAGGATGCTTGCTTGGAGAAATTGCGAAGAATGAAACTCAGACTCAGGAAAAACCTTAACTATCTCCAAAGTGTTTGCACAAATGCTAATATGTTATCTGCCCCAAAGAACATTCATCTACTTTGTCTAAGGATGATGTTAAGTTAACCCGATGTTCACAGAGACGTGACCATCCCTTCGTGAGTAGAGTCATAGCAGAGTCAGACTGAAGCTTTGTCAAGATGCTTCATTGTCCAAGATAACAACGAGAGAGATGTCTTTCCTAGCACCTGTCATGAATTTAACAAAATCTGGCCCTTCAGAATTTGTGGAATTGCAGCCATGCATATAAGAAAGATTTTAGAGTCACGTAAGCCTTGGTTTGAAACCCCTTCTCTCTCTCTCTTTTAGCCACGTAGCCCAGCTTGTGGGATTTTAGTTTCCTGACCAGGGATCAAACCTGGGCCCTGGCAGAGCACTGAGTCCTAACCATGGGGCCACCAGGCAATTCCTAAAGCCCCTTTTCTTATTTTCTAGCTACTCTAGGCGGATAATGACTCTTCTCTGAGCCACAGTGTCCACACTGTGGCTGTCAATTGGAAATAGAACTACCCTTTAGGTTATTGTGAGGATTAGAAATGAGTAAGTTCAATGGCATTTGTTCAAAAATGCATATCACTATTGTCGTTATTTCTCTTACAATTTTCATCTCATTAATTGCCCTCAAAACTTAAGTCAGGCTTGTTCTCCTGTCTGCTAGTTACTTTTCTTCTCTTGGGAGGAAAAATGTCCTCTGAGATCCAAAACGATTTGGGCCTGGAATTGTCAAGCTTTCTGACGCCTGGTTACTTCAAACTTAATCATCAATTACGTCATAATCTGTGTGTTCCCTGCCCAGAAAGACAAAATTCTCAACCAACTGCCCTTCCTTAAGTCCTCCAAAATGTATGAGTTCCCAACTTGAATGCTCTAAATTTGGCTTATGTACGCCATTTTAATAGTAACAACTTTCCTGCACATTTATTATGTGTTAGATATTGTATTAGGCACTTGGCAGTCATTATTTCTAATCCTGGAAATAATTCTTCAGCATAAATACTAGTAGTCCAATTGTGTATAGGAGGGAAGGAGGCTGGCACAGTCTAAGGGCTTGGCCAAAGATTTGCTCCACATGGCAGCTGAGAGCCTGAGAAAAAGACCTCAAAGTCTCAACTCCATGCTTCCTTCATACTAGTCAACTCGATCTTGTTCCCCTCAGTTCAGTTCAGTTCAGTCACTCAGTCGTGTCCGACTCTTTGTGACCCCATGAATCGCAGCACGCCAGGCCTCCCTGTCCATCACCATCTCCCGGAGTTCACCCAGACTCACGACCATCGAGTCAGTGATGCCATCCAGCCATCTCATCCTCTGTCGTCCCCTTCTCCTCCTGCCCCCAATCCCTCCCAGCATCAGAGTCTTTTCCAATGAGTCAACTCTTCGCATGAGGTGGCCAAAGTACTGGAGTTTCAGCTTTAGCATCATTGCCTCCAAAGAAATCCCAGGGCTGATCTCCTTCAGAATGGACTGGTTGGATCTCCCTGCAGTCCAAGGGACTCTCAAGAGTCTTCTCCAACACCACAGTTCAAAAGCATCAGTTCTTCGGCGCTCAGCTTCCCCTAACCCTAACCAATTTAACGGGCTTCCCAGGTGGCGCTAGTGGTAAAGAACCCGCCTGCCAATGCAGGAGACGTGAGAGACAGTTTCCGGCCCGTCCCTGGGTGGGGAAGGTCCCCTGGAGAAGGAAATGGCAACCCACTCCAGTGTTCTTGCCTGGAGAATCCATGGACCGAGGAGCCTGGTGGGCTACATACAGTCCATGGGGTCACAAAGAGTCGGACACGACTGAAGCGACTCAGCAGCCCACTGGCAACCAATGTGACGGGTGGACCCTGCGGGAGGGGGCGTGGCCACGGGCACCGCGGTCACTTCCGGTTGTTCTCTGCCTGTTTCCAGGAGTCGCTGACTACATACCCTTCAACCATGAGCACATCACAGCCAACTTCACACAGTACTAAGAGAAGGTGGACTGAGCTTCTATCAAACGTCCCCAAAGGATGGCTGGAATTGTTTTTTTCACATCGTTTGAAATCTATGCCAAAAAAAAGTGGGTATTTTCGACCCTACCATATTACTGGTTAAAATATGGAAACCACAATGTAAAATAAATGATGCATATCGCTGGAGTCTCAACGTCTGTGACCCATGAAAGAAATCTGGTTTTTCATGACCATGATGGTGAGACAGCATTTAAATGTAGGGTGAGGGAAAAGGGGCCCCTGGCTGATATATTGGAAGGTCATTCTGATCTTTTTTTGATTGTTTAACTGACACAGTCTTTTATTCTATAAGGGAAATCTTAAAAAAAACTTTTTATATCTTATACCAAGTACTCCTTTTCAAATCACCTATTATAAACACTGCTGCTGCTAAGTCGCTTCAGTCGTGTCCAACTCAGTGCGACCCCATAGATGACAGCCCACCAGGCTCCCCCGTCCCTGGGATTCTCCAGGCAAGAACACGGGAGTGGGTTGCCATTTCCTTCTCCAGTGCATGAAAGTGGAAAGTGAAAGTGAAGTTGCTCAGTCACGTCCAACTCTTAGCGACCCCATGGACTGCAGCCCACCAGGCTCCTCCATCCACGGGATTTTCCAGGCAAGAGTACTGGAGTGGGTTGCCAGTGCCTTCTCCGATAAACATACACACACACACACAAATACATTCATCCATACATGTGACAAAAATTATTCCATATGAAGCTCCCAGAAGGTTCAGAACTAGATCAATGATGTTATATCACAACTCTCCCCTTCCATTTCCAATATTTATTCTGGGTAAATCACATTTCATATATATTTGATATAATTTATATTTATGCATAATTATATTTAATATTAATATAAATTTAGCATATAATATGTTTCATATATTAAAGGTAGATATATGTCTGTAACCGTGCTCCATAAATAATACATATAATATTTTGGATGTAAAATATAGGTATATATCGATAACCTCACCCTATCTACATATATATATATATGTACACACACACGCACACATGAAAAGTGAAAGTGAAAGTCGCTCAGTCGTGTCTGACTCTTTGCAACCCCGTGGGCTATACAGTCCATGGAATTCTCCAGGCCAGGACACTGGAGTAGTTACAGATCTTTGGGAGGAAAATTTAAGGCAATGAAACTCTAAACTCTGTTTGTTGGAGTCAATATTGGTCAAACTTTCTAGAGAAGAATATGAAAATGTGTATCAGAAGACCTAAGATATACTCAACTTTGACCCCAAAAATGCCCAATTCTGAAATTTATAGGAAGGGGAAAAGCATAAGAGAACACAGATATATAAGAATCAAAACGTCAGCTGGGTGTGACTCAGGGAACTCAAACCCAACTCTGTAACAACCTAGGGGGTGGAATGAGGAGAGAGGTGGGACGTTCAAGAGGAAGGGGACAGGTGTGTACCTATGGCTGACTCATCTTGATGTTTGGCAGAAACCAACACAATCCTGGAAAGCAATTATCCTTCAATTTAAAAATAAACTTTTAAAAAAGGCAGCTGGGACAATTGGAGAATAAGCCTTAGACGTGCACCCTCAATAGACTTCCTAAGGCTGCACCCAGACGTGGACAGACTTAACTGCCGCATCACAGGCCACCCCTCCTGGCATCTCAGAGCAAGCACCTGCCCTCTGGGAACAGTCCGGCCCCCAGGAGAGAAACGTGGCCCACAGGCCCAGGTCCCACCCCCTCACAGCTGTAAGGTAAGTCACAGGATCCCAGACGACGGCCAGGACCGTCACCGTCATGGAAGAAGCCTTCAGGGAGTGGCGAAAAAATGCACTTCCCAGGTGGCGCTGGTGGTAAAGGACCCCGAAAATCCCCTGGAGTAGGAAATGGCAACCTTCTCCAGTATTCTTGCCTGGAGAACCGCATGACAGAGGAGCCTGTTGGGCTACAGTCCATGGGGTTGCGGAGAGTCAGACAACTGACAGGACCTAACGCGCAGGCACGTTTCTTCTACACTTAATTTGCTGAGAGTTTTTACGAGTTCCATCCTTATGTCGGGAAGATCCCCTGGAGTAGGAAACGGCAACCCACCCGTGTTCTTGCCTAGAAAATTCCATGGACAGAGAAGCCTGGCAGACGATGGGGTCTCAGAGTCGGATACGACTGAGTGTGCCCACACACACGACATATCATAGCATTTGTAGCGTGGGGAAGTGGAAGCCCTCTGTGTGTCCAACAATAGAGCAAAATAGGCAAACCCTGTGGATCTATATGATGGGATTCTAAAAGTCACTAAAGTTCACGTTGAATGTAAGTGCTTGATAACATGAAAAGACATCCATGCATAGCCAAGGGAAGAAATTAGACTACACAACACCCCAATATCATCCATCCCAGGGTGTGACAGTGGTTACCTCTGCATGATAGAATGATTAGTGATCAATTTTTGTCTATTTGTTTCTGTTTTCTATGTTTTCTGCATTCAACACATAATAGTTGAGCAGTGAAAAATGGGGGAAAATTGTAGACAAAGATGACTTTGGCACTTCCCTGGTGGTTCAGCGGTTAAGACTGCATACCGCCAATGCAGGGACCACAGGCTCAGTCCCTGGTCGAAGAACTGTTAGTAAGATACCACATGTTGCATGGCACAGCCAAAAAATAAAAGTCAGACCAAGACGACTTTTTCTCAACAATTGCACACACACACAAAGGAAAGTGTGTGTGTGTGTGTGTGTGAGTCCCGCACCCAACATTTGCTCTAATGATTGACATTAAAGGAAAAAGAGGGGCATGGAAGGCAAAAAGCAGGGGTCCTAGGCTGGTTTCATGTACGAAAATCTCATTTTAACTACCTGCCTAGTAACTGAGTGGGCTTCCTAGGTGGCACTAGCGGTAAAGTGCCCGCCTGCCAATGCAGGACACATAAAAGATGTGGGTTCGATCCCTGGGTTGGGAAGACCCCCTGCAGGAGGGCATGGCGACCCACTCCAATATTCTTGCCTGGAGAATCCCATGGACAGAGGAGCCTGGTCGGCTACAGTCCATCTAGTCACAAAGAGTTGACGTGACTGATGCTTCTCAGCACACTAGTGATTAACTGTGTTCATCTGTATTGGCAGGGGTAGGGGACAGGGGAGTGAGGTTGACGATGGGTCTGCTATGAGGAATCACAATTCCACTTTGAGAAAGTACCTTATTTAAATGCAATCTGTATGGGTTTATTTTTGCATAACCGCTAATGCTCCAGACTGCATTCCGGTGTTTCAGTGACTATATTAAGTGCTTTTGTGACCTCTAGTGGTCATGGCTGGTAAAGGCTGAGCTTGCTTCCCACAGGAAGTGGTCAGTTCAGTTCAGTAGCTCAGTCATGTCCAGCTCTTTGCGATTCCATGGACTGTAGCACGCTAGGTTTCCCTGTCCATCACCAACTCCCAGAGTTTACTCAAACTTATGTCCATCAAGTTGGTGATGCCATCCAACCATCTCATTCTCTGTCGTCCCCTTCTCCTCCTGCCTTCAATCTTTCCCAGCATCAGGGTCTTTTCAAATGAGTCAGCTCTTCGCATCAGGTGGCCAAAATATTGGAGCTTCAGCTTCAGCATCAGTCCTTCCAATGAATATTCAGAGTTGATTTATTTTAGGGTTAACTGGTTTAATCTCCTTGCTGTCCAAGGGACTCTCAAGGGTCTTCTCCAACACCACAGTTCAAAAGTAGTCAGGAAGGGGTCAGTTGTGCCTAACTACTTTTGTGAAGATGCAAGGGAAAGAAGAAGGAAGATTAGAGCCAAATACTATCCCCCATTTAAAAATAATATGGAATCAACAAAATGGAAATAAGGGAATATACCTCAATATGATGAAGGCTATATATGACAGTCCTACAGCCAACATCTTACTCAACCATGAAAAGCTAAAAGCATTTCCTCCAAGCTCAGAAAGACAAGGATGCCCATTCTTGTCCCTTTCATTCAACGTAGTATTGGAATCTCTAGCCAGAGCAACATTGTAAACCAATTACCCTCCAATTAAAAATAAATAAACTCTTTTTAAAAAGAAAAATAAATAAAAAACCTACCCTCTCATATTTTCGAAGGACCTAACAATATACCTGGAGGAATAAAACAAATGTGAAATAAAAAAAGAAAAGAAAAGAACAGTTTTAAATTTTATCTTGAAGACCAAGCATGCAAAATGTGCCATAATATTTTTTTGCAGAGTAAAATGCAAAAGTGAAGAACTTGACCAGGTGTATGTAAAAATGTGTAATAAAGTAACAATAATTAAAACTGTGGCACTGGTTTCAGAACAGAGAGACTATGGGAGTGGAGTGAAATATCAGAAGGAGCTCAAAAAAATTAAAATGTGGGAATTTAGTACATTATAAAGTCACATATCAAATGAGGATTTTTCAACTTGGAAAAGAATTATGTTAGAGCCTTACCTCTGTCCCTTATAATCATATGATCAGTCTCAAAAACTCTTAAAATTACTGGTAGATTTTACTGCTTAAAAAATTATAATCATCATGCCTCAAAAAAATTAAAGGACGTACTGAAAGATGAAAAAAATAAAAACTCATACACCTGAACAGGAGTTAATATACACGACAAGCAGCTTTGAATCTGGGAGGAAAAAAATGCACAGTGTGATTGAAACTCAAAACACACAAGAAGCGAATCACACATACAGAAAAACAGACAAAAAGATACGAAACCAAGAAGATGAGAAAAGTTCATCATCTCTAGTAATTTTTTTAAATTGCAAACTAGGGACTTCCCTGGTGGTTGAGTGTTTAAGACTCTGTGCTCCCAAGGCAGGGGGCCCAGGTTCAATCCCTGGTCAGGGAACCCCCGAACGCAGCCAGGTGCAGCCAAAAATAATATGCAAAGTGTGTAACCAGGATGCAAGCAAGGCCACTACGCAGAGCTCAGAGAACGCTATGGGAAATCAGCGACAGCGTAGCCTGCTACTGCTGATCCAGACTCAGTCTGGAAGGCCGTTTTGTTGCATTTTCTCCTCACTCCTTGATTAAAATAAAAAAGTTGTGTTGTCACTTCCAGTCCCAGAAAACATACTGACTTCAGTAACTAAAATGTCCAAAACTGTGTAATAATTGAAACTTGGAATTGCATTTAAAAGTAAGGCTGCTCCCCTCTTCCAGTTTCAGCCAGAGAGAGAGCGGTGAAAACAGAAATGGAGGCAAGGGGAGGGGTCTTTAGTTCTCATTTCTGCACATTTACCAACACTGAAGACCTTTCCTGCCCCTGACCCCTCACCTCTGACCCCTTTGGGATGGCTTACAGTCATGGCACCTGCTAGGAGTTGACCTGTACCCTCCTCTCCCCCTAGTAAAGGTAAGCTGGAGTCCTAACCAGCAATACCTAAAAATGCCTTATTTGGAGCGAGGGTCTTCACAGAGGAAATCAAGTTAAAGTGAGGTAACCAAGGTTATGCCCCAATCCAATAAGATTAGAGTCCTTATAAAAGGTGGGGGTTTGGACACGTGACAGAGAACGTAGAGGGAAAACGGTATGAGGAGACACAGGGAGAAGACGGCCATCTACCAGCCAGCAGAGATGCTTAGAGCAGACCCTTCCCCACAGCTCGGGAGAAACCCATGTGCTGACACCTTGACTTCACACTTGGGCCCCCAGAACAGCCGGGCAGTAACCTTCTATTGTTACTGCCACCATCTGGGATACTCTGTTACGGCATCCCACTGGGTCTGAGACAGTTGTTTCAAGATTTTTTTTTTTTTTAATGTGGATCATTTTCAAAGTCTTTACTGAATTTGTTAAAATATTACTTCCATTTTGTGTTTGGTTTTTTGGCCCAGGTCACATGTGGGATCTTCACCCCCCGACCAGGGATCAAACCCACACCCCTGGCGTTGGAAGGCAAAGTCTTAACCACTGGGCCACCAGGGAAGTCACCCAGGGTACACTTTAAAGTATGGCAAAAGCAATACAATATTGTAAAGTTAAAAAATAAAATTAAATTTAAAAAATAAACAAATAAATAAAGTATACTCTTTCTTCTCGGGGAGTTTCATGGGGTTTTCAGAGGGCACACTCCTCACTACAGAGGACATCGCAGGTGCCTTGATGCGGGCACATCCATCTCTGCTGAACAGTTGACTGTTGCCTGTAACTCTTCCCACTGGCCCTGGCCATCCATCGGTACAACTCCTCTGGCTTCTTTCTCGTCGCCTCTCCAAGGGGTCCTGCTGGCCGGGACACAAGAAAACTGTGCCCTGCACGGGGGCCCCCTTCCGGTCACCCGCATAGTCACACCTTTGACTTGACATCAGTGCAAACGCGGCTACTTCCTTCTACTCTGAAGCCGCAGGCTGCTTTGGTCAGCCTCCAAACACAAACTTCCCCAGTCTTGTGTCAACGAGATGATCTTGAACTGCCTCTCACTGAGCCTCACGGAGCACTTCATCCCTGACCAGCCCGGAGGGAAGTGAAACTCACAGAATATCAACTCTGTCCAAAGAAACCCTTATTGTCATCAGCAGTTTCCCCTGTCTTTTTTTATTTTTCCAGTGCTTCTTACAGACTGGGGCTTCCCTGGTGGCTCAAATGGTAAAGACCCTCCCTGCCTGCAATGCGAGAGACCAGGGTTTGATCCCTGGGTTGGGGAGATCCCCTGGAGAAGAAAAGGGCAACCCATTCCAGTGTTCTTGCCTGAAGAATCCCATGGACAGAGGAGCCTGGCGGACTACAGTCCATGGGGTCCCAAAGAGCTGGACATGACTGAGTAACGAACTACACACTAGAGGAGAGTGAGTAGCTAAGAATAGCAAAGCCAATCCCTATCAGCTCCTTTATATTACTAAATCCAGATTAGGAAGCTCAACTCCTCCATCTGAATTACAGGAATTATCACATACCTTGGGGCCTCAGGCCAAACTGAGTCAGAAGCAATTCTGTTTTAAAGTCCTGTTATAAAGATAACACTGGATGTGGTTTTCCACCTGTCACATTGGCAAAGCTCTAAAAGAATTTTCACAGCCTTTCCCAGAAAGGGTGTGTGTGACAGTCATGCCCATACATTGTTGGTGAAGGCTAGTTTATGCAATTTTATGAGGCAAGGTGATTTTAAATAAATATCCCTTTGATCCAGTGATTTTTCTTCGGAATTTGCCCAATAGAAATACCAAAACAGTACCAAAATGGTATGAATAAGGATGTTTCTTATAGCATGGTCTATAATAACAGACTTGTAAATAACTTGACTAAGCCGCAGTAGGGATTCATTTACTATGGTGAAACCATTCATAGACATACCATGGATCTCGTCTGTAAATTCCAAGACAAAAGCAAGAACAGTAGTTGTCATGGTTCCCTCTTGGTCAAACAATTAGAAGTTGATCCATTCTTCATGCCTGTTGACTCACTCCATGAGAAATGCTGGAAATAACTCCTTTGTAAAACTCTAATAACCCCCCAGGAGTCTGACTGACTCTAATTTAGCTGGAGAGCTCTGGGACATGTGGAGACACTCTCGTGCCTCTCAGGGCAGTAAGGGAGATACTCAGCAGATACACGTGCAATGAAGGGAGACTTCTCTGAGCCTTGTTTCCACCATCATCTACAGAAAAAAGGGACTCCAATACGATAACCTGTGTGTGTGTGTGTGTGTGAGAGCGCTTGGTAGACAGCAGATCTCTCCGGTATGTTCATTATTAATACTGTGTTAGAGCACAGCATGTCTTTAATCTACCTACTTGTTTTTGGCTGCGCTGGGTCTTCCTTGCCGCACACGGGCTTTCTCTGCTAGTGGGGAGCAGGGGCTGCTCCTGGTCGCGTGCGCAGGCTTCTCACTGCCGTGGTCCTCTCGTTGCAGAGCACGGGCTCTAGAAGTTCGGGTTGTAGCAGCTGGGGTGTGACGGCGCAGCTGCAGCTCTCGGGCTCTAGAGCACAGACTCAATAGTTGTGGCGAACGGGCCCAGCTGCTCCGAGGCGTGTGGGATTCTCCCAGGCCAGGGATCAAACCTGTGTCCCCTGCATCGGCAGGCGGATTTTTAACTACTGGATCACCAGGGAAGTCGCCAGTGCATTGTTTTTGTTGTGGAAAAAACTAGGGTACCACTGCCCTTGTGGAAATGCTCTACACCGTATGGAAACTAAATGGATTTATTAAAAAAAAAAAAAAGCTGATATTAACTAGCCCCTTGAGAAGGTTCTGTGGGCTTCCTGAAGTGGAGACTGCATGGTTGTTTATTGCATTATGATATTCTGATTAGAGTCTGATAAGCAAAAATCCAGTATTTTTATTAAAATGAGAGCATGCACATGTGTGTGCACACGTGTGTGTGTGCATGTTCCGTGCGCCATGCGTGTTGTGTTCAGTCAACACCTGGACCTGGGACTGGGCTGCAGATTTGTCATCTTCATCTCTGGAGTTTAAGAAATTAAAAACTGAGGTGTTAGATAATTTTTATACAGATAGGAAAATTATAAATCTCAGTGCGTACTGGCCTGGAGAATCCAGAAACAATGCCTTGTGCCTATACTCTACTCTCTAAAATTTCGAAGTGCTCGCAGAGCACAGATCCCCAAACTTGATTAGGTGTTAGAATCACTGGGAGGGCCAGTTCATGACAGGAATTCCTGAACCTCATCTTTAGAGTTTCTTAATAAGTAGGAACCAGATATTTACATGTTTAACGAAGGCCTGAGGAAAGTCTGAAAACCAACTTTTGGGAGATGCTAGCAAACATTCCAACAAAACTAAGTCTGTCAAGATTCCCTGTTTTGCACCATACTGTATAGTAAATCATTTAATCCCTGAACCTCATTTTCCTACAAACAACTAGCCCTGAACTATCAGAAGAGAAGTGTAAATAAACAGCTGTGAAAAATTTGAGGGGAAAAATAATTTTCTGTGATCCAGGAAGACCTCAGGTCCATGATTCCATTTTTCACACCCTTTATTTATTCTTCTCATATCTCCATGTTAGCTGTTTATATTCCCATCATATCCTCTGTACATAAATTCATAAAGATAGGATCACTGGATTTTCATATTTGTAGCCTCCATTGTACTTAACTCTTACAAAGAAAAAATAGATATTATAGTTACTACTTAGATGCAGAAATATGGGTTAATGTTTAGTTCTTTTAAAACAAGTAACGAGGTAGACGTTTCAGGGCACCAAAAGACTTGAGAGTCCAGTCAACGAGTGCCTGCACTGCAGGTTTATTCTCCACCCAAAACAATATTATACAGCATTCAGCTTGAGACTTTTAAATGCCTGAGCACGTGGGAATCGCCTGCGTTTTGTGGAGAGGCAAGGAGAGCACAGAAGAGCTGCCCAAAATCTGACCCAGGCCGGGCAGCTGGGGGTGGGGGGCAGTTTAACCCTTTCAGAGCTGTTCTTGGGACAGAAATGAGTGGCTGCAATAAAACCCACTAACTCATCTGATACAGATTCAGCGTGCAGTCAAGAAGTATATAAAACTGTGGGAAGGGAGGGTTCTCCCAACAGCTCTGCGAGATTACAGGTTTTACTGTTGCCATTTACGAAATTAATCCTTGGAGAAAGACCACGCGCGGATTTAGCAGGACTTAAGTACAGTAGACTTGGAAGGAAAGTTATGACCAACCTAGATAGCATATTGGGAGAAGGCAATGGCACCCCACTCCAGTACTGTTGCCTGGAAAATCCCATGGATGGAGGAGCCTGGTAGGCTGCAGTCCATGGGATCACTAAGAGTTGGACACGACTGAGTGAGTTCACTTTCACTTTCCACTTTCATGCATTGGAGAAGGAAATGGCAACCCACTCCAGTGTTCTTGCCTGGAGAATCCCAGGGACGGGGGAGCCTGGTGGGCTGCCGTCTATGGGATCGCGCAGGGTAGGACACGAGCGACGCGACTTAGCAGCAGCAGCAGCAGCAAAGCCAGGACGAGGCGCATTCAGTTTCCTGGGAAACGTTAAGGTAATCATGCCTCCGTCGCTTTTTCCCACTGTCCCGGGAGGGAGGAGGGACGAGAGGCGGTGGGTTGCAGTGAACCGCACGGCATCACCTCGCCACGCGCACCCGGCCCTCTCTACGCAGTCCTCCGCTGAGACAGCGTCCGTCCCCGCCGGACCCATATCGGGGCGGACTGCCAGCCCCCGCGGGCGCCAGGCCGGAATCCAGGTGCCGAGCCTCCGGTTTCCTCCACTTCCACCCGGGACTCTCTGCGGCCTGGACCGGCGCGAATGCAACTTCCGGCCCGACGGCGTGGCGGCTGGAGCAGCTTGGGACTAGGCTCCCGGGCGTCGCCTTTGGCGGCCCCGCGCGCGGACCATGTGGCGGCTGCTGAGTGGCGCCCGCGCCCCCGTCCTGCGAGCGACCCTGTCAGGTCAGCTGTCCCCTGTCCCCCAGGCTTCACCCCCACCCCCCCGTCGTGTGTCTCGCATCGCCTGAGGCCCCCTCGCGGGTGCTGAACCGCAAGCGGGCCTGCCGCGCCCTTCGCCCCTCACGCGGAGAGACTCGTGCAGAAGCGTCTGCGCGACGTGGGGTCGCCCCCGAGTCCCCTGCCGGTCCTTCTCGGGGGCCGAGAGCCTCGGGCCTCCCAGAGTGGAGCCCGCGGCCCACAGGACAGCTCTGTCAGGAGCGTCAAGGCGCAGAGCGCGTCAGGCCCTGGGCCTGTCGCCTTCAGGGTTTAATCTGACCTTTCTTTGTAGATTCGTGGGCAGCGCCGCCCGCCCGTGCCGGCCTGAAGACGCTGCTCCCGGTGCCAACGTTTGAAGGTGAGAGCTTATCTGGCTTCTGGTTTATAAGCCTTTCCTGTGATGGAACCTAGCGGGGGGTGGGTCAAGAGCCGGCGTTTCCTTGTGCCCCCATTCCCATTCATCCATTCAGTAGTCATGTGTTGAAGGCACACTCTATGCCAGGCAGTGTTCTAAATGCTAAAATCGTTAATGGATTATCTCCCCTGTGGCCTACCACTGGTGCGAGACCCGCAGCCCCCTTCTCAGCTGCACCTAATCGGCCTCCAATTTAGACTTCTGATGTTTGCTCCAAATGAGGTCACATATGTGCATGTACCTATTGTGTGAGAAGCATTAATTTATTAATATAAAGTCAAGGTAAGCCACAATTTGATAAATCTTACACTTTTTAAAATATATTGGAAATCTCAAAAATAGATGCCTGGACCTCTGAAGGCCTCATCTTGGACACATAACTGTGAAACTACTGCACCCCTGGAGTGCATACAGCCTTGGAGAGGGGAGAAAATGTTACAAAGTTTCTCTGTTGTGTGCTCAGCCCTGTCTGACTCTTCTGCAACCCCTTGGACTGTAGCCCACCAGGCTCCTCTGACAATGGGATTTTTGCCATTTCCTTCCCCAGGGGATCTTCTTGACCCAGGGATCAAACACACATCTCCTGCATTGGCAGGCAGATTCTTAACCACTGAGCTGCCAGGGAAGCCCAAGACACATAGAAATGGCAGGGGGCAGTTTTTGTAGTCCTTAAAGTCTCCTGTTTTATATTTGACTCCATCACAGACCCATGCTTATTTTACTGTGGAAATAACTGTAAATGACTTACAAGTTAATTTTTTTCCATATTGTCAAAGTGGCAATATGTGTCTTTATCAGGTGTACTGTGTGTGGCCTGGGTTTCAGCCCACCTACCTTCACCGGGCAAGCACATGGTAGGATATATACAGCTCTCAGCATGAAATGCCCTTGAATAGAAAGAGCAAAGAGCATTGATCAAAGGAGTACTAGGTTGTAAGTCTCCCAGTAAAAATGTGGCAAGCAGGAGAACTTGGCTACTTTTATGTACAATATAGTATCATACTGTCTGGCTTTGCTGTTTTAACTGGATGGCCCAGATCAAATTATAAAATGTCTCCAGGCCTGAAGTTCCTCTTCTATAAAATGGAGATTAAAAGCACTACCTTCCATTTCTTTATCTGGATTATAGTTATGTGTGTATGTTTGTGTGTTCACTTTGTGATAATTCACATTTTTTATTGGACCCTTTAATATATGTGTGTTAAACTTTTAAAAGTTTAAAAAATTTAAGAAGGAAGCCTTAAAAAAAACAGGGCTGTAAAGTTGTTTTGAAGATTAAATGAGATAATGCATGTAAAGAATTCAGCTTAATTCCAGCACACAAAACATTCACATACACAAAAGATGTTACCTCGTGTTATTTTGTGACTGTCTCATATCTCTATACCTTCCCTAACAGTCCCTTTAGGGTAGGCATTTTAAAAAGGCATTTTGGTTGTCAGTTTAAAACTTTGCTATCTTAAAAGGTTCAAAAACATTTCTATCAACAGCTGTCATAGTCAGAAAATTCCAGTGTCAATGAAAGCACCCACAAGGTAAATCTAACACACTTTTGGAATTGTTGTTGAGTGGTAACTTTAAGGCTTTGACCTGGTGGTTATGAATCTTTCTAGGAAAAAAATGAATCCTTCAACATTGACCGAAGTCAAATCCTTTGGTTTGACTTACTCTTGGTTGTCTGTGCTCCTTGTAGGTGTCTCCATTCCTGAAAAGCCCAAGCTGAGATTTGTCGAAAGGGCACCACTTGTGCCAAAAGTGAGAAGAGAGCCTAAAAACCTGCGTGACATACGAGGTCCTTCCACTGAAGCCACTGAGTTCACAGAAGGCAGTTTTGCCATCTTGGTGAGTTCAGCGTCACACGGCTACAGGACGGAAGCCAGGGACCAAAACAGACTCCTTGGGTTCCTTCTGGTCTCTTCCTCCACAGCTTTCACTAGAACTGCCACCAGCAGCTCTTTAAACTGATTGTGCAGCACCCAGTAAGCATTGAGTCATAAATGTTTTTAACATTTACGAGTGAAAATAATGTAAAAGCAGGAGACGGAAGAGGTTACCTCATTTATCCCATAGTCAGACTGTGAGATCTCCTCAAACCTCTGATCAAGATTATCCATGATTTAGTATGTGGGCTGCTAAGTCACTTCAGTCATGTCCGACTCTGTGCAGCCCCATGGATGGCAGCCCACCAGGCCCCGCCGTCCCTGGGATTCTCCAGGCAAGAGTAGTAGAGTGGGGTGCCATTGCCTTCTCCCAAGTATGTGGGATGTCTAGACATATCCTACTCATCAGGTAGCGCCTGTGAAAACTTGACGTCGTTACCTACACGAATGGCTGTGGACGCCGGTTTAGTTCCCACCAGGCAGCCAGAGGTTTTCAAGTCCGCTTCCCAAAGCCTGTCCAGCCAGCGCCTGCCAGCCTTTCAGCACCTCGGTCTGCTCTGCGTTCCTCTCTCTGCCCAGCCACACTGGCTTCTGCTCAGGCTCACTGTGGGCTTCACATGTGCCATTCCTCTGCCTGGAACGCTCATCTGTTTCCCTTGGCTGGTTCGTTCACTTCTGGCGTTAGCTATAAACATCACCTCCTCAAAGAGGTCTTCCCTGGCTGTCCATTGAAGTGGGTCCACACTTGTTCTCAGTTATTATCATACCCTAGGCTTTTCCTCCACCGTACTGATTTGAATGTATATTTTTACTTTCTCATGGATCATTGAAGCCACAGTTTCCATAAGAGACAAGAATAGCACCCAGGCGTGCTAAGTCGCTTCAGTTGTGTCCAATTCTTTGCGATACTGTGGTCTTTAACCTGCCAGGCTCCTCTGTCCATGGAATTCTCAAGGCAAGAATATTGGAGTGGGTTGCCATGGCCTCCCCCAGGGGATCTTCCCAACCCAGGGATCGAACCTGTCTCTGTTATGTCCCCTGTATTGGCAGGAGTGTTCTTTACCACTAATGCCACCTATTAAAACACAAATGAAGGATATCTAAATTTCCATGTGTTTCTAATGCTTCCATTCACTTCTAGGCACTGGGTGGCGGTTACCTCCACTGGGGGCATTTTGAAATGATGCGCCTGACAATCAACCGCTTCATAGACCCCAAGAACATGTTTGCCTTATGGCGAGTACCAGCCCCATTCAAGGCCATCACCCGCAAGGGTATGGGGCAGCGCATGGGGGGCGGCAAGGGTGCCATCGACCACTACGTGACTCCTGTGAAGGCGGGCCGCCTCATAGTTGAGGTGGGCGGGCGCTGCGAATTCCAGGAGGTACAAGGCATCCTTGACCGAGTTGCCCACAAGTTGCCTTTCCCTGCCAAGGCTGTGAGCCGTGAGACTCTAGAGAAGATACAGAAGGACCAAGAGGAGCGAGAACGGAACAACCAGAACCCCTGGACCTTTGAGCGCGTAGCCACCGCCAACATGCTGGGGATACGGAAGGTGCTGAGCCCCTATGACCTGACCCACCGGGGGCGGTACTGGGGCAAGTTCTACATGCCTGAGCGCGTGTAGTGAGGCTCAGGAGCAGGAATCCGCGCCTTCGTGCCCCTGAGCCAGTCCTTCGGGCCTTTGGGTACCTCTGATGTCCTAACCGAGGAGCAGCATATGAACAGATGCTCTGAAAAACTGTACGTCACCTGTCGGATTCTTTTAAGTACATTATATTAAACTTTGAGCGTTAGCTCAAAATGATGTAACTTCTCATTGGTCACTCAGTGCCTTAAAGGATTAAGAACCAGACCTGACGGACTGGTTCTCGGCGGGAAGAGGAATGTCTTCAAGGCTGAGTCACGTTTCCTTTTCCACCTCTGATACAAGTCAGCCTTTTACACACACACTTCAGGAGCTAGTTTTTATGCCACTTGCCTAGTTACAAACTTTTACTGTTTCTGGAAAAACAGAGAAAACAGCAGTGCACAGAGTAATTGACAACATTTATTTATGCCCAGCTACCCATCTTCTCAGTCACAGAAGGGGGGATGTTGGACAATGTGGCGAGAGACATGCCCTCGCCTTTTAGCGAAAGGAACTGATGGAAAAGCTGAACGCTGTGGTCTTTGCTAGGCGGGAAACCCTCTGCGGATGGAGGGTGTTTGGCTCTGCGTCTGTGTCCCTACAGGTCCTAGCACAGTGCAGGGGCCGCCCGGTAGATCCCTGCTGCTGAATGAGCGAGGGCCTGGGTCATTCAAAGGCCCATGGGCCCAGCTCCGTGTTTGCCTTGAACAAAGTTCATCTGTTTTTCAGAGCTAGCTAGCAGTGGTGGTTATCCTGTATGCAAACCAAAGGAGATACAGATTGATAGAGATATTAAACCGTTTGCTTTGAAAGTGGGCAGAAAACAGCACAGTGACTAAAGTGTCCATTTTTTCACCCCACTTTCTTAAAAAGTTAGACTTGATGGCAGAATAATTTACTTTCCAAAGTACAGACTCGTCTAAGCAGTTGAGTGGTCCTCAAGAATCGCCTACTGTGATTTTTAATGTATTTTTAGTGAATCTCTTGTACAGTAACTAATCACTGAGCTGCACAGGAACACACCTGAACCGTGAACAGAGGACAGTGTTTGGACCCGTTTGTTGTACACGCGTTGCTGGCCAGTGCTGCCCGTGTCAGCTGGCAGCATGAATCAGAAGGAATAGCGACGGGTTCATTTGGCCTTCTGACCTAACATCGTCACCTCTTTGTTAGGGCTCACGGAGCAGTGGTGGTGATGACTGTGGGGCATTCAGTCACAGCATAAACCTGTTTCTTTCAGGGTCCACATTTAATTACAGAACCACAATCCTGGGGCCAGCCATCTCCGCAAAGTAACAGCCTATTGACAACTCTCCTATCCCCACCTCCCGTAGATAAAGGACTTTAAGGTGTATGTTGTAGAAATGGGGGGTGAGGGGGCGCTCCTATACTTTTGTGTAAGTGGATCAACCCACTCTGGGGCATTTTTATAGACTTGTGATATAGATCATTTCCCACTGATGCCTTAAAGTGTTGAAGAATCAAATCCAAGGATTCATCCATAGCAGAAATCAGCATAGTAAAGTGGACAGACAGCAGCTGTAAGTGGCAGGCGCTGTGCTAAGCACTGTGGACACAGCAGTGAGGAGCCATGCTCAGGGCCTATCACTGGACAATAGCCTCAGGGACCGAGGCTCTGAAGAAGGACGGGGACGCAGGGTGGGTCAAAGGTGGGACCCGGAACCGGAAGTGCAGAAGCAGCAGCGCCCAGACCTGGTGACCCCCCGCGGTGAAGCCCTGCCCCCAACAGCTGACGTCAGGGGGCTCCAGCTCCGAGTCCATTTCCTAACCGGTCTCCTTCCTATGCGTTCTCCTCCTCCAACCGCCTTCCTAACCCACCGCAAAGTGCCGTACTCCCTGCCCAGTCGCCCTGCCTGCCGCCCAAGGCCATATTCTCCTAAGTCTCCCTTTGCGTCAGTTTGAATGGGGAGATGGTTGAGGTGCTGTGTCATACGAGGTTTCACAATGGAAAGAACTCGGGAGGAGTCTGCAGCGGCCCCACAGAGGTGGAAGAAGGACTGAGAAAGCAGGTGAGGGTCCATCTGTGAGGGCTGAAAGGACGACAGAAACGGAGGGGAGATCATAGATCACACG
>NW_011494757.1:506303-512115 GCF_000754665.1 Bison bison bison | reverse complement strand
GGGTGGCCGCGGCCAGGGGCACCACTCCCGTCTACAGGCGTGAAGGACGACTCAGGGCTGCAAAAACCTTCCTCACCTCGGAAGGGAAGAACGTTACTCTGGGTTCACCCTGTGGCCCTCTTCCAGAGTTTCAGGGTGCTTCTAGTCAATAACGAATTTGTTCTCTACCATTCCATGTGCCAAAGCCTTCTCTAAAGGAGAGCCTTCGCTTCAGGAGGACCTTTGCTGCGGGAGAGCCCTCGCTGCGGGAGGGCCTTCGCTGAGGGAGGGCCTTCACTACAGGAAGCCAACACCCTTAGGCAAAGGATTCCCAACAAAACCCTCTGCTGCCAGACCTGCTTACGGGACAGACCGCCTCTTTCTGCCTCCTCGTCCACCCATGCTCTCCCAGCTCCCTCTTCACTCATGTCCCTGTTTCTCGGTTTTCTCCAACCGTTAACCAGCACCCAATCCCACGCAGATTAAGGCACCGGGTGACAAGCCTTCAGGACACAAGCATCTCAGGTGAAAAGCCTGACCCCCTCCCCACCGCTGGCCCCCAGAGATGGCTCACCTTTTTGGTTCTTTTCAGGCAAATATGCCCCCAATAGTAGAAGCTAAGATGATCGCAAGGATAACACAGCAGATCATGATCATGATCTTCTTCTGTTCTTCCCGACGAGGAAAGAAAAAGCACGTGAGAAATGACGTCACTGCACAGAGGGTTGCAGAGGAAGGCAGACGGGGATGGGTCTGGGCGTGGAAGTGGATGTGAAGGGAAAGGAAGATGGATCTGGCTTCTAGAACCCAGGATGCTAAGAGACATCACCTCTCAGTGAGAGAGTCACAGATCTGAACAGCAAGCTCAGAGGATCGTTCTGCTTTACGGCTACATCACATCAGGCTCACCCCACTTACCCCAGAGCCACGGATATTCTCAGTGAGTAAGCCAAAGTCTGTTGGGGGGAATCCCTTGAAATCTAAGATCCAAATACATGGAACTTTACAGTGCATTCTTTGGGAGTTAAACCGTTTTCAAACAGAACTTTGGATCCACCTGCTCTAGCACGCGGTTAAAAATTTTTTTCACCCCTTTCCAAAACAAACACAAGTCACCACCTGGGGCAGCCCATCAGCAAGTGTTTCACAGGGACCTGGAGCCAGAACTCTTCACAGTCAGTATATAGAGTCATTTATTTTTAAATTAGCAATTAAAATTATCCAGTTTACGTTAAAAAAAAAAACAAAACAAAAAAACCCTTCACTTGTATCCAAATGATAAGCCCCAGGCCCTAGTCTCAGGAGAGCAAAGGTCTGATTGGAGCTTGGCTGCCTGCATTGCTGGAGCCAGGCCTGAGTCGGACATCACAGCCACAGGCGACGGGGGCCCCTCGGCTCCGTCCGAGTGCTGGGTGCTGGCTGAGTGAGTGGCCCTGGCACAGGAAGGCGGGGTGCCTGGGTCAGGCTGCTGCCCTCTCCTAGAAAGCCCTAAAGTCAAAGCTGAAATACGAATCGGGAGCTGGCCGGGACCAGCCGGGAGTCTCGGGGGCTCACACTGGCTCAGCACAGAAACTACGCTTAGAAATTTCCTGGCTGTTGTTTCCTCCATGATGAGTGGGGGCGACAAGGAATCTATCAAGTCCACTAACCTGGGAGTGGGAAGAACTGCTGAGTGGATCTTGGCTTCCCGAGCTGGCTTAGTCCTGGACACAGGACAGCCCCACGGTCGCGCGAACGAAACCAGGCTGCAACGTGGTGTTCTCAGGACAAGCCCAGCCCCGGCAGCAAGCGGGGAGGGGTGGCGAGCTCGTCCCTCCTCCTGTCTGCTAGCGGGACCCGCCTGGTGCCCACCCCAGCCCTCTGGGTGGTCTGAATGCTTGTGCAGAAGACAGCAAGTTTCCCAGTGACATGAGAAGATCACGTTTCTACTATGATTCCTGATTTTTAGCCTAGCTCAAGTTATTCTTTTGAAGTTAGAAAATCCTCATTTCCAGTTCCCTACTTCCTGAGAGACCCATGCATATATGCAGATACATGTCATACACATGATTATAAAAATACATCTGGACACATGAAATGCCTGAATACTCACAGCTGCTCCCATCCGAAAGCTCCCCAGAGCCTGAGCCTCAAGCACCTCAGCACCGGCTGATTTTACAGGCCTGGTTACTCTGGGCCTCCCCGCAGTGGCTTCTCAGCCATTGCTCTAACAGTAAACAGCCAGCTCCCCAGACCCAGACATGGGAACGGTGACCCCACGGCCCAGCCTGCACAGACCGTAACCTCAGATGACGGTCTGAGGCAGTGCGCCCCTGAGCCCACGTGAGGAAGTACTGCAGAGACAGAGGTGGAAGGTCGCCACGGAGCTCAGCACACCGAGAGCTTCATTTCAAGGCTACGCTTCAGAGAAGGCAGCTTCCGAGACCACAGCGACCTCTGCGCATGCCTCCTGCTTTCAGACAAGGACAATAAGCTGGGGGGACTGGGATCCTGCCAGGCAGGAGACTCAGGCCCGAGTCTTATGTTGCCAAACTTGGAAGAATCCCCTTGTTTTGTTAAAGATATCCCACTTTAAAACAAACTGTTACAATTCTGGGGAGAACACTCCATGAGGTAGACAGTACAGCACCTTGGGGAGGTCTCAGGTAGGCTCTCCAAGGCACAGGACAGTTTGACACATCGGAGCGGAGACAGAAGCTGGCTTGGTTCCTACAGTCCAGGAGAAGGCGCTTCAGGGCCGGTGGGGCAGGAAAGGCGGTGAGGGAGCTCAGGCTCCTCCCGGGCGAGACCGTTTGCGGGTCGGGTCCAGGGGTGGTTACAGGGAAACAAAGGAACGGGGCTCACTCTCTCAGGAAGGCCATTCACACTGCTCCCATCTGAAGGCAGGGGTGGCGGCCACACCAGGCTGGGGTGAAACCAGGCTCTACAACAGGTTGGGGGGGAGATGCTGGTCGGGTCAGCACCCCGGGTGACGGCAAAGAGCAACAGTAAGACTCAGCCACACACCTGGAAGGCGGAGAGGAGAGATGAGCTGCAAACAGAATCGTGGAAGAGTCAACACCCACCCGACAGCCGACAGGCATCCGCGACGGGGCCTGAAGTAAGCACCCAGCATGCAAGAACCCAAACGTTCTGGTCTTATTGAGTCGCTCAGTTGTATCCAACTCTTTGTGACCCCACGAACTACAGCCCGCCAGGCTCCTCTGTCCATGGGGTTTCCCAGGCTAGAATACTGGAGTGAGTTGCCATTTCCTTCTCCAGGGGATCTTCCCGACCCAGGGATTGAACCCACATCTCCTGCTTGGCAGGCGGATTCCTCACCCCTGAGCCACCTGGAAAGATCCAAAAGCCCTGTTACAAGAGAGAGAGGGGAAAAAAGGGAAACCCCTGGGCCTCTTAGAACCCTTCCCAGGGCTGTCGGCTCCGTAGATGGACGTGTGGGTGGAGAGGCACGGTTGCTGGAGAAAGACACCCGTGCTGTGTGCAGGGCCCCCATCAGCTCCTTCCCAATGCAGCTCAGAGGCTTGCTGGTACTGGAGTCTCCTACGCCCTCTGCCCACCCAGCCTGTCTTAGAAGCAGAAAGGCACAGCGAACAGGGCACGGAAAAGTCCTGGAGGCCTGTTTCGGCTGTTCTACCTTGCGAGCCGAGCAGGCTTTGGGCAAGTTCCTAACTTCCCTGAGCTCCACCGAGATTCCCCGATGAAAATGGGGGTGATGCCATTATCCCTGAGCACAACTGGGGAGCACAGACATAGGGTGTCTTCTGTTACGAGTTCTGACTCCCGAGTCCAGGCCTGTGTGCCAGTTGGCCTGGACTCGGTCAGGGAACAGGGAAGCAACGCAGCAAGGGCTCAGCAACTTAGCGTCTTAGAAGTTGGGTAAGTCAGCTAAAAACAATGGATTGATCTGCCTCCTCATTTTACAAAATGTTTTACATTCTGAATTCCTGGAATTAGGAATGGTGAGAGGCCCTATGAATTTGGAAGACATCTCTCATCTGTGGATTTGGAGAGATACTGACTATTATGCCTTTTCTTAATGTTAATATCCTTTGCAGGGGGATTGTGAAGAGTCAGAACAAAATTCTACAAACAAAAAAATGTCAAGGACTAGAGTCCAAGTACCAGGAGGGGGAAAAAGCAAATCAATTATTTATGAGAGATCAGTCACCTGTATGTCTCAAGAAGTTGAATGGTTAGGGTTAAAACTAATAATCTGACTTTGAGATCCTCGAGTCACATGGGAGGAGGAGGAGGAAGAAAAGGCAAAAGGCAAAAAGCAAAGGCCAGCTCTGGCGTCACATCCATGTGTCTGTCACCTCAGGGACCCGCCTTCTGTGAACGTGTGAGAAAGGGGAAAACACGCAAGTTCACCATACTCTTAGTCACAGCAAAAGAATAACAGCAAACCTCCAACGCTGGGAACATGTTGAGTAATTGAGGGTATATTCACAATCTTGTTGAACTTGAGAGTCCCAAAGAGATTTGAGTGTTGTGAAATGATGCTTGTAACCTTGTAACTGGGTACCAAACTGTTGATAACATAGTCTGAATGATGTAAAACCACATCCGAGTGTGTGAACGTGCCATACGATTATCAGCAATAATATTACAAGTTAATTCTGTTCACCTTTTCAGTGTTTACCAGCCTGTTTTTAACCATACATAATGCTGTGTTTTAGTCAGAGAAGTACTTGAGAAGTCACAGATGTCTTCACAGTCCCAGTAACAGGTCTCTCTTGCCATGCTCCGGCTACATACATGGAACCCTGAGTCAGTGGTCAGCTCTATTGTTTTTACCAGATTTTTTTACAAATCAATATCCTAAATTTTAAAGTCACCATCCTCTGAGGCTCTCTAGACTTTACAGACGATGATAAATGCCCACCTTGTTTTATGAGGAGTAGCTCAGACATAGAATTCCCCTAGGTCCACTGTTAGCTGTGTGCTCACACTTGGCCCTGTTACTTAACTTCTCTAAGCCTGAGCATCTTCACCTATAAAACAGAGATGATAACAGCGCCTGTCTCCTGAAGGTGGTGTGAGGAGCCAGTGATGCCTGTACTAGGTGTTGGCACAACTGCACACTCAAAAAACCTTAGCGATCGTATCATTCGAGATCTAGCCAGTCAGCCACTCACAAAACCCTACAGCCATGAATCCCGATTCAAAGCTCCATTTACAAGGAAAGGAAAGGGAAGGCAAAGCCCATCAGCCCTGAAAGACAGCGAGAACTCAGAGGACATGCCCCAGATCCCAGCTGGAGACCACACCCAGCTGAGGAGCAGGCTTGCTTGGGATGGGGAGTGAAGATGAGGTGCTCGGGAAATGAAGAACACATTGACACAGGAGGAGAGCAGGCCCAGACCCCTCGGGGTACAAAGCAAAGAGAGACCAAGGCCGGCTGCAGCCAGGACCCAAGAAGAGGACGAGACGGAGGTGAGAGCAGGCACGGGACTGACAGTGCAGAGCACTCGGCGTGTCCGCAGAACGCCGTGAGAGGAGACGTGACAGGAAATCCCAGGCTAGGTTCTCAAGAGCGAGCCGGTCCAGAGTCCCGAGAGCCTCCCCTTTACTTACATGTCAGCGCGGCCGCCCTTACTTCAGCCCAACGGAAAGTCCGATAATCAACGCTAAAATGCCCAGCAACACAACCACTATCACAATGATAATTACCAATTTCTGGAGAGAGGGATAAGAGAAATAAAAACAAGTCATCATTACAAACCACCAAAAAGCCGGAGTCAGCCATCCAAAACCCACCTCTGCACCGGAAGCCTCTTATGGCCCCAGAGAGAGTGAAATGAAAAGCTGACATCGCTACATAAAGACG
>NW_011494757.1:503517-506203 GCF_000754665.1 Bison bison bison | reverse complement strand
TGGGCTCTCGTGTTTAAGTTGCCTCTGCACTAGCAGTGCCAGCAGGTGCAAATACGGAGCCTCCATCAGCTCCGAGCTCACGCTGCAGCCCTCACGTGTGGACAGACGTGGCCACAACCGTCACGGGGTGTCTAAGCAGCAGTAAACCAAGATACAACGTGACTGAGATTTTCCTTTTCAGGGGGGAATATGAAGACATATTTGACACAGTCCTCCTAAATGCAAACTGCCATCCATCTCTCCCCCAAAGAACACTCCCACCTGTCAAACCCAGGACAGTGACTGAGGGTCTGAAAGTACAGGTCCTATTGTGAACAGGACAGGATTCATCATGTGAAATAACTTCCCAGCTCCCTAGACACCTGCCCAAGCAACAGGTAAAGTTGGAAGAAAAAGAACTGAAGAATGAAAATATCAGAGCACAAAGTCAGAAAAGAGCAGGCTAAAAAGCAAACCCCACCACAGCTGGCTACTGCAGTGACTGAGCAGAGACGCTCCAAGCAACAAGGACACCAGAACTAGAGGTGGGGGCGGGCACTGGAGCAGGATGAGGTGACGGGAAGAGCTGGGCTGGAACCCGAATTTGAACCCCAAGTTCCTACGCTTCCTAGGTGGCCAGGGACTTCAGTGATTCCCAGCTGTTTGATCTACAAGTAGAAAGCACAGGTGTGCCCTGAGAGAGAGCGTTCACATAGCCATCAGCACATAGCTGGGTTCACGGTGGGGAAAGAGATCAAAGAGGACAGGTGTGGGCTTTCAGAATGGAAGGCAGTGCAGAGGGAGTTTCCGAAGGGCAGAGGAGCCACGTGTAACACCGGACAGACCAATAGCTCTGTCCAGCGGACCAGCAGGAACACTGGGCAGTGACGGGTCCACCCCGCAGAGCTGCCTGCCAGTGTGGGCTCTTGGGTGGAGATGGTGGGAGCCAGATCCATGCGGGACATGCTGGGGAGGGAAGGGGAGCTATTCTCCAGGGAGAGCTGACGAAGGCTCTTGGAGGAGGCCAGACAGAGGAAGGCAGGGAGATCTCAGGGACATGGATGGGGGCGACCAGGGAGAGGAGAAGCCGGCCGGTCCCTCCGAGACGCGGGGCTCACCCTGCGAGCTTCACTCTGATACTTGACCGCCTTTTTGGTGTCTGCCACGGCCCGCTCCACGAAGCCCACGGACTGGTCCATGTTGTTCTCAATACGGTCAATCATGGCGCCCTTTCCCCGGATGCAAGAGGTGGTGGCAGCAGAGACAGACACAGGGAGAGGGAGGAGACAGCAAGAGAGCGCACACGATGGACCCTGTCCTCCGGGGGCGGCGGGGGCTCACCTTCCGGGCCTGACCCTGGTACTTGACGGCTCTCTTGGTCTCCTCCCGAGCCTTCTCCACGTGGTCCACCGTGTGCATGACATTCAGCTCTATGTTATCTAACATCTCCCCCTGCGGAGGCAGACCCCGGTCACGCCCTGGACACACCCGGGACAGTCCCAGCTCGAGTGTCAGCTCTATGTTATCTAACATCTCCCCCTGCGGAGGACAGACCCCGGTCACGCCCTGGACACACCCGGGACGGTCCCAGCTCTCGTGTCAGCTCTATGTTATCTAACATCTCCCCCTTCGGAGGACAGACTCCGGTCACGCCCTGGACACACACCCGGGACGGTCCCAGCTCTCGTGTCAGCTCTATGTTATCTAACATCTCCCCCTGCGGAGGACAGACCCCGGTCACGCCCTGGACACACCCGGGACGGTCCCAGCTCTCGTGTCAGCTCTATGTTATCTAACATCTCCCCCTTCGGAGGACAGACTCCGGTCACGCCCTGGACACACACCCGGGACGGTCCCAGCTCTCGTGTCAGCTCTATGTTATCTAACATCTCCCCCTGCGGAGGACAGACCCCGGTCACGCCCTGGACACACCCGGGACGGTCCCAGCTCGCGTGTCAGCTCTATGTTATCTAACATCTCCCCCTGCGGAGGACAGACTCCGGTCACACCCTGGACACACACCCGGGACGGTCCCAGCTCGCGTGCAGAGGCCACAGGGACACCCGGAAACCTGCCCGTGCAGCCTTCCGCGGGGTAACCCCGCACACCTCCCCGTGATTGCCAGTGCTTTCCCAGGCCGAGGCGGCGGTCACCGGCCCCGAAATATTCAGTCAGTTACTTCTCCGTGCGAGACAGCGTCTGCACGCCAGGAGCATGTGGTCTAGATGCCTGGAATATCCTGAAGGGTCCCCCGCCCCTTTTTTTTAAAAAATGAAACATGTGAGAAGAGAAGCCAGAATACATCTCTCTCATGTTGCCAGGAGGCTGGCCTCTTCCTGGTCACTCAGATCTGAACCAAGTTCATTCAGCCTGAACCGAGTGCCCACTACTACAGAAAGTGCCTGGCGCACGGTGGGTGCTCAGTAAACAGCTGAGGTGGGGATGCTTGCTTTCTCTAAGGGATCCCCAGGCCCTGTAAGTAACAAGATGTTGGTTTTACCTGAGTTATCTGGTTAAGAGATCATGGTCTCTTCGCAAGATTCCCGACCCTCCCCAGCTGCTACTTCCTGACCGGAATTCGGTCTTTCCAATTGATTTCTGTGCATCTTAAGATGGGAATTCCCTCCACCCACCTAGACCTTCATTCCACACAACCCCTGGCTTTCTGCAGAGAGAACGGCACTTACCATCACTTGAATCTCAAACC
>NW_011494757.1:502599-503417 GCF_000754665.1 Bison bison bison | reverse complement strand
CAGTTCCTCGGCAAGGCAGTGTGGGGAGAAAAAACAAGAGCGCAGATGGAGGGACAGGAGGAACAGTTTCCAAGGGCGGAAGGGGATGGAGCAGAAGTGCCCGGGCCCAGAGCAGGAAACGTGTTAAAACCAGCCACGCAGCGCTCAGGCTCCATTAGGACTCCTGCTACACGGGAAGCAGGTTCCGATCCTTTCCAGGTGGCAGAGCCACTGCGAGCTCATGGTGAGAGTGGCTCCAAACCGTTACACGTCGGTGAATTTAACTGCATCCTAAGAAGCGGGGGCCACGAGATACGTGACACTGACCCCACAGGCAGGGAACAGAGCCGTCCGTCCCTGGGCAAGCTGGCCCAGAACAAAACAGGCTGTCAAGCTCAGCACCGTGAGGGACTCGAGTTTTCCTGCTGGTATTATTTTTGCTGTCCCTTCATTGCTTTTGTTGTTCCTCAGCAAAAAAAAACAGTCAACATTTTTGGAAAAACTCACACAGAAGAAAAAGCAAAAATGGGAAAACACAAAAATCTCCGTTATACCTAAATTTTCGCCATAAACTGGGGGAAAGACCCCATGTTTTCAGTGTCACCAGTGAAACACCGATAGTTTCTATCAGAAGAGTGTTTTAAGGCATCACCATTAAGAACCCGTGTCATTAATGAAAAATAACGATGATGATCCCAAGGCCGGAGGGAGCAGGTACGTTACAGAGCACTTCAAACCTCACGTTACTTGGACCTGACTTCCAGGCCAGAGTAACCAGCGGGAGTAACGAGGCTGCAACCGCCCCAAGTGTCAGCATCCCGGTGCCTTCCGCGATCGGG
>NW_011494757.1:495535-502499 GCF_000754665.1 Bison bison bison | reverse complement strand
CCCCCCCGCCCCTCCCTCCACGGAAGCCCCCCTCCCCGCCCCCCACCATTACCCAGCGCCTCACCTGGTTCTCCACCAACATGGCGATGTCCATGAACATGTCGTGAAGCTCCTTGATGCTGCTCTCCAGTCTCACGATGTCCTTGTGCCGGCCCTCGATCTCACTGAGGGCTTGCTTGGAAATCTGAGAGTCGATGATCTATGGCGGGCCGCAGAGAAATGGACCATCGGCCCCCAGGCCCACCACAGCCCCCCGGGGACCCCTGCAGGACTCCCACCCCACAACCCTACACCATCACTCACCCCAGAGGTGAAGATGGCAGGGTTCCCACTCTCCAGCATCTCCTCCAGCTCCTCGTCGGTGGTCTTTTTGCCGGCTTTATAACAAAAGGAGAGCGTCAGATACAAGATCAAAGCTCATCATTTCAAAAGTTTCCTGAAAACGGCCGTGTTCAGTCGCTCAGTTGTGTCCAACTCTTTGCAACCCTGTGGACTGTAGCCCACCAGGCTTCTGCCCGTGGGACTTTCCAGGCAAAAATATTGGAGTGGGTTTCCATTTCCTCCTCCAGTGGGTCTCCCCAACCCAGGGATCGAACCCACGCCTCCTGTGTTTCCTGCATTGGCAGACAATTCTTTATCACTGAACCATCTGGAAATCCCAGTGGGAGCACAGTAAGTTTCACTCTAAAGCCGTGGCCTTTATAAGTCTGCTCGCCTTTCTCCGATGTCTCCCCTAACCCAATCCAGCCTCAACGTTATCAGCAATTACCCTCCTGAAGTCCATGTCGGATTATATTCCTTTCCAGCTCGGAACGTCTCCTGGCCCCCTTCACTCTGCCATGGGGTCCAAAGTCCTCAGGACAAGGGGCCAGTTCCCAGGTGAGCCCTCCCTCCAACCGTCTTACCCCCACCCTGCTCCGCCCAAGCGCGCCCTGTCCCTAGGCCCTGGCCGGCCTGCCCTCCCTGCCTGTGACCAAGTTCATTCAGTTCTCAGAGCATGTTCCGCACTGCGGGGCCCTGATTGCTACTGATTCCTAAAGTTACTGACTCCTAAAGTTACTGATTCCTAAAGGGCGAGGCTGTATTAACTCCTTTACACAAACGGGGCAACCTGCACCATTCTCTGCTGTCAAACAGGCAGCAAAGATGCCATGAGCCCCAGGAAGCAGGGCTGTGTAGCAGGTATTTCCCTCCATGGATGCGGAAATGCTGGTTCCCATGGCAACCAACGCTTGGTTAAGCCACCCTTTTTCAGCCTAAGACACAACATCCAGGCGGCGGCAGTGCCGTGAGCCCCATCCTCGGCTGGGGCGCAAAAGGGAAGGCAGAAGCCACCCGGAGGCCCCATCTCCCTGGGCTTGACGACCGGACAGACCACCGCCCGACAGGCCAGGAGTGGGGCACAGGACGCGCTGCAAACACGCACTGATCTCGAGCTGCCGCTGGATCCGCCCTTTGCTGCGCTCACGAAAGTCCACCTGGGCCTCGTTGTACTTGGTCATCACCTCCACAAACTTCCGGGACAGGACGGAGTGCTGCGGGGACAAGGTCAAAGCCGTGAGCCCCCAGGAGCGAGGGGCACAGGCTCAGTGCCCCGGCCCCAGCCTTGCCCACGACAGCCCCGGACCCAGGACCGCGAGGCCAAGGGCAGCTCTTGGTGGGAAGGCAGACTTGTGCAGCCACTGGGAAACTGGAGATTTCGCAAAAAAAAACTAAAAATAGAGCTACAATTTGACCCAACATTTCCAATCCTGGGTGTGCGTGTATGTGTGTGTGTATGTGTGTATAAAATATGTGTACATATATATATATGTATAAAAAAATACTAATTCAGAATGATACACGCACCCCAGTGTTCACAGCAGCATTATTCACAGCTGCCGCGAGACGGAAGCCCGCCAAGCGTCCATCAACAGAGGACTGGATAAAGACGATGCGAAACACACACGTACACATGCGTGCACAACGAAATACTACCCAGCAATTAAAGAGTGAAATCTTGCCATCTGTGACAACCTAGATGGGCACAGACGATATTATGCTAAGTGAAATAAGTCAGAGAAAGACAAATACTGTATAACATCACCTTATATATGGAATCTAAAAACTACAACAAACTATGAACATAACAGAGAGGAAGCAGACTCACAGATACAGAGAATAAACCAGTGGTGACCAATGGGAAGGTGGAGAGGGGACAGACGGGTGGGGGTCAGGGAGAGGGAGGTACAAAGGCCTGGGGTCAGATAGGTTCGAGGATGCATTTTACAACAGGGGGAATATAGCCAAGATTGTGTAGTAACTGTAACTGGAAAGTAACCTTTCAAAATTGTAAAGAAATTAAAAAAAAAAAACAACCCAAAGACCAGGTACAAGACTCAGTGTTTTTGGCTTCCTAACTTTACACCACGGGGAAAGTCAGCTCACCTTTTCAAAGCATGTTTTCACTTATCTGTTAACCTGTCTTGCTGAACTCACAGAGTAATTGAGGCCAAAGGAGATACTCTGGGAATCCCAGAGGCCTTGCCCAACTCCCCTCCACATCCCAAGACCCTTGTGTTCTTACCCAAACTGATCGCCCAGCTTTTCCTGCTTCAAATCTTGCTTCTGACTCAATGCATTCCACCAACAGCCCTGGTGCCTAAACTCAAATCAATCATCATTTTTATTCCTTGCCCACTTCTCAGCATCAAGACCCAACAAAGGTTTTTCCTTTGCCAAATCACCAATATCTACACTTTTTTTAAACCCACCATCACCAGGCAAATTCAGGCCAAAATCATTGCAAAAACCCAATGGGAGACCCACGTGCCCCACGCTGAGCCAGTTTTCAAATGGCTACCAGATTATCTTCCTAACAGACTGCAACCAAAGTAAGTGCACACCAGCTAGCTGATCAGATCCAAACTCCTGAGACCGCAGTCACAGGCCCCTGGAACATGGCACTGGGTTCTCTACCAAAAACTCAACGCCCACTATCCTGTGACAAACTTTTGTCTCTAGACAGACCGTTCTCTTCATGTCTGCCCCTACCCACCCCACACCGCCCCTACTCTACACACACGACTCCTGCCCGCAGGCCTCCAAGGGCAACCTCTCCCTGAGCCTGCCCATGCCGACATCCTGCCCGTCCAGGGCCCAGCCTCCTCTGGGCACCTCAGTCCTTCCAGGCTCCTCCAATGCTGGGAGCACAAGGATCTGGTCCTGTCCTCCTGCCCGCTCTCCTGCGGGTCAAGTGTCACAGCCTCCTTGTGACACTGGCACGTCACGCCTGCTCTTCAGTGACAAGGGTCATATCTTTGACGACCGCCAAACAGCCTGACTCCAAGCTGGACAACTGACGCCCAACAGTCTCCAGAGAGAAGACTTCGGTTTCCTCTCCTGTAAACCAGAGAGGCTCACTACACCTTCGCCTGTGCTCTGGGAACCTCAGGCGCCTCCTGAGAGGACGGTGTGAGAGGGACCAGCCCTGGCCCCGACTTCGACCTGGGCAGCTCCCCTCTACCAGTTCTTCACATTGAGTTCCAAGTAAGGTCTGTTTGTTTTTAAAGATCCACAGCTAGAAAAGGGAACTCTCCTACACTGTTGGTGGGAATGTAAATTGGTGTCATTATGGAGAACAGGAGGGAGGTTCCTTAAAAAACTAAAAACAGAGCTACCATATGATCCGGCAATCCCCCTCCACAGATCCAGAAAAGATGAAAACTCTAATTAGAAAAGATACACAGACCCCAGTGTTCACCGCAGTACTACTCATAAGAGCCAAGAGATGGAAGCAATCTGTGTCCATCAACAGATGACTGGATAAAGAAGACGTGACACATGTATGCAATGGAATAAATGAAACACGGCCACTCACACAACACGGATGTACCCAGAGAGCATCTCACTTACACGCAGTAAGTCAGAGACAAGCGTCATATAACATCACTGGTGTTAAGTATGTGGAATCTAAAAACTAATACAAATGAATCTATTTACAAAACAGAGAGACAACAAACTTATAGTTACCAAAGAGGAGGTGGGGGAATAAACTACGAGTACGGGGTTAACAGACACACACTGCTATATATAAAACAGGGTTTACTGTATAGCACAAGGAACGATATTCAGTATCTAGTGATAACTTACAATGCAAAAGGATCTGAAAAAGCAACATACATATGCGTGTGTGTATATCTCATAACTGAATCACTTTGCTATATATCTGAAATAACACCATATTGTAAATCAATTCTACTTCAATAAATACTTTAAAAAAAATTAACAAGACTCCACAGCTAAGGGAAAAAAAAACTAAAGGATTGGGATAGATGGTTGTTAGGCCAAGAATCTCACCTGGGATTTCCGAATCCGAAGGTCTGCCGACGACTGCACCTCGTCTTCCTCAATGTGCCTCTCCATGCCTGGATGGGGGAGAAGGTTATTCCAGCAATGCAGCCCCCGCTCCCCTCCAGAAGCTCACCGTGCAGTGCAGCCTCCCCTCGCAGACACACACACCAGCCCCGGAGACGAACAGCAGGCAGGTCCCGTCTCAAAAGCCGGCTCATGTCGGAGCCCCAGAACACTTCACTCCAGGCTCTCCCTCGGCCACGTCTCAGCGCGGCAGTACAAATCCCTGCCCTGCCACGCCCCGGCGCGTCTTCCTGGAAAAGCCACGTGCCCTCAGCGCTCCTGTTCTCTGCTCTGTAAAATGGGTGCACTGCAGGGCCCCCCTTGCAACGCCAACATGAAAATCAAACACGAACACGCAGACGGCGGGCACAGGCTCACTGCCGGACTGGAAGCGACCACCGAAAACCTCCACTCCACCCCCATGAAAACAGGCAGTACGGTCCGAAGCGGGCAAAGAAATGATACCTCAGGCTCAGCAACGCCGCTTTCTCTCCCTGACCAACGGCATGCACTCATCACCAAAGACAGTAAGTAGGGCAAGAATGCAGATGACAGCCACCGACCTAAGGAAGCTTCTGGGCTCCCAGCCGAACTGAATCTATGACAATGGCTTCCCAGAACACTGCCCTAACTGAGGGGGGGAGTGGGCGTGAGGGAGGTGATACACGTGGTCCCCAGGAGATGCCTGCAGACGAGTCTGTCTGGCATCCTCACATCACTAACGTCACTGTTCACACGCACGCAGGTGCTGCGGGAGGAAGTGGGACCAGGACAAGGCGAGGGGCTGAGCTAAGGGGCCCGAACCACCAGCCACCGGCTGACAGCAGGCTTCCGCGCCCGCCCACAAACTCCAATTCTCGCCTCACTCAACCAGACACAGTTCTGGGGTATCATCCGTCATGCCAGAGACAGATCCCAGATCACGAGCAAAGACGCCACGCGCGACGTCACCCCCATGAGGAAGCGTTCTGCTCCAGGAGGGCTGGACCCCAGACGTGGGACGGTTGGGGGGCTGGCTGCTCCCTTAGCCCCTTACTCTTCAGTTTGTTCCGGACATTGTTGGCCCTCTTCTTGATCTCGGTCGTGAGCTGCTCCAGGTCGTCCTTGGTTTCTGGGTAAACAAAGGCCGGCAGCATCAGTTAGAAGAGGCTGAACGCTTTGTCAGCGACAACAATCAACGGAGGGGGTGTGGTGCTTTCTCAGGCGTCCAGGGCAGTACGTGTTCCCAGGGGCTCCCCAGACACCCGTCATCAGAACGCAGGGAGCTTAGTTTTTAAAGGCATTTTTCCAGGCACCCTGCCCTCGACCTACAGTGTAAAAACACCTCGTGGAAAAAAGGAGGGACTGGGGAAGCGTTTCAAGCAGAGAAAACAGCACAGGTGCGCCTTCCAGAAACCCAAAGCGGGGGCGGAGGTGAGGCACGCCAGCAGCAGCGAGTCCCCGCCAGCCACGAGAGGGGCTCGCTGGGAAGGAGACGAGAGTCTGGCCAAGTGGAGCCACAAAAAGCAGAGGTGATGGGGGCATCCCTGGGGTCCAGTGGCTGAGACTCTGCGCTCCCAATACAGGGGCCCGGGTTCCACCCCTGATCAGGGAACCACATCCTACAGGCCCCAACTAAAGAGTCTGCATGCTGCAACACAGAGGGAAGATCCCGCGTGCTGCGTCAGAGAGCTGGTGCAGCCTAATAAACAGACATTAACAGGGCAGTGTGAGCAGGAGAGGGTGAGGAGGGCGGGCGCTGACCCGGCAGGCATGCGAGTGTGAGGGAACACGCCCTCCGCTGCTACTCTGAGGGGGACCCGAGGCCCAGCCGGGCCCAGCGGGTGTCTGAGCCCCGCGTGGCACTCACTTGGCTCGGGGATGGGCGCAGACAGGATGACACTGTAGAGCCTCTTCGCTTCCTCCACGTGCTCGGAGATCTTGTCAATGTTGACGCGCGTCTCCTCGATCTGTAAGTAGAGAGACCACAGCCTTGGCGTCAGGAGGGAGAGCCTGGCCGCAAACGAGGGGAAACGCTCAGCAGAGCTCCCCGCCCAGCGTCGGGGCTCGTGCAGGGAGGTGGTGACTCTGGGCAAGCCTTCTGAGGCCCAGCGGCCCCAGGGAGCGCCCGTCCACCATCCGCAGTCAGAGAAGGGCGCCGACAGCCGTCCACGAGGCTCCGTCTTCACTGCTCCGCGAGGAGGAGACACTTGCCCACCTCGGACGGGGGGTCCCGGCTGGAGTCAAGAAGAGCCAGGAAAAGCCCAGGAAGCGTCAGCGGGAAGGGTCAGGACACTGGGCAGGTCCTCAGCTGCTCCGGAAGCGGGAGCCACAGTGAGTGAGGAGGAGAGGCAGGGAGAAAGGAAAGAGGCAAACAGCGAAAGGGAGAGAACGAACCCGGAGAGTGAGAAACGGGAGGGGGGCGGGGGGAGAGAAAGGAGAGGAGAGGCGAGGAGCCCGAAGCGACGGCCGCGCTGGGGCCCGAGCCGCCCAGCGCCCAGTGCCCTGGACACGCCTCCTACCAGGACCGCCACAGACCACCAGGACCCAGGAGCTGAAGCCGGGAGCGTGTCCGCTCTGTTCTGGTGCT
>NW_011494757.1:481981-495435 GCF_000754665.1 Bison bison bison | reverse complement strand
GGTGCTCCTGACTGTGCCAGGCGTGTATGGGAAAGTCCCGGGGGCCTCCCTGGAGGTCCAGCGGCTATGACTCCCTGCTCCCAGTGCGGGGGGCCTGGGTTCAACCCCTGGTCAGGGAACTAGAGCCCAAGGCCTGAAACTAAGAGTCTCCACGCCACAGCTGAAGAAGCTCCCGCACGTTGCGGCTAAGACCCGGTGTAGCCAAATGAATAAGAAAGCACTTGGAGGCGTGCCTTGACCCACATGGATTCCGCCACCCGGATGTGAAGTTCAGCCTCAGCTCCATCCTCACAGGCACCAGGTGCCCCTCCGGGGGTGGCTGCAACATGCGGGGCACGGCTCGTTGGAAGAGGTCTCGAAGCCTCCACATCCACCTGCCTGCCCTCCATAGCAAGGGGCACGCCAACACAGCCACAGTCAACAAACAGAAACCTCATAAGATACTACACAGGAGGGTCTTAGCCCCTGCGATGCAACGGAAAGACAACTCACGATGCAGCTTCCAGCAGCCCTTTCCTCCAGTGAATAACCCACTTCTTAAAAAAAAAAAAGAAAACCTGATCACAGCTCTGCAACTGGTGAAGAAAGCAGGGGAAAGAAACTTGAGTTCTCTTTTTTATATTTACTCATATTTCCGGTTGCACTGGGTCTCCGTTGTGGTGTGCACGCTTCGCACGGCGGTGGCGTCTCTTGCTGTGGCGCACCGGCTCTAGACGCAGGGGCGTTAGCAGCTGTGCGCGGGGCTCAGCAGTTGCGGCACTGGGCGCGAGGCGCAGGCTTAGGAGTCGTGGCGCATGGGTCAGCTGCGCCGCGGCACGTGGGGTCTCCCAGACCAGGGGTCAAGCCGGTGTCCAACCATCTCATCCTCTGTTGTCCCCTTCTCCTCCTGCCTTCAATCTTTCCCAGCATCAGGGTCTTTTCCAATGAGTCAGTTTTTCGCATCAAGTGGCCAAAGTATTGGAGTTTCAGCTTCAGCATCAGTCCTTCCAATGAACACCCAGGACTGTTCTCCTTTAGGATGGGCTGGTTTGATATCCTTGCAGTCCAAGGGACTCTCAAGAGTCTTCTCCAACACCATAGTTCAAAAGCATCAATTCTTCGGTGCTCAGCTTTCTTCACAGTCCAACTCTCACATCCATACATGACCACAGGAAAAACCATAGCCTTGACAAGACGGACGTTTGTTGGAAAAGTAATGTCTCTGCTTTTTAATATGCTGTCTAGGTTGGTCATAGCTTTTCTTCCAAGGAGCAAGTGTCTTTTAATTTCATGGCTGCAGTCACCATCTGCAGTGATTTTGGAGCCCCCAAAAATAAAGCCTGACACTGTTTCCACTATTTCCCCATCTATTTGCCATGAAGTGATGGGACCAGCTGCCATGGTCTTCGTTTTCTGAATGTTGAGCTTTAAGCCAACTTTTCTCTCTCCTCTTTCACTTTCATCAAGAGGCTCTTCAGTTGTTCTTCACCATAAGGGTGCCATAAGGGTGGTGTCATCTGCACTCCTGAGGTTATCGAGATTTCTCCCTGCAATCTTGATTCCAGCTTGTGCTTCATCCAGTCCAGCACAAACAGAACCTTGTGCGCACCAGGACCCAGGTGAAAGGAGCAGTGACCCCACAAGAGACTGATTCAAACTTGCCTGTGAGTGTCCAGGAGTCTCTGGCGGAGGCGTGGGTCGGCAGTGGCCTGCTATAGGGTTGGGGGCACTGAGTGTAGCAGTGCATGCATGGGACCTTTTGACAGAGGTCCCCACTGTCCTCATTACCTCCAACATAGTTTGGCCCCAGGTCAGATAACAGGGAGGGAAACAGCCTCGCCCATCAACAGAAAATTGGGTTAAAGATTTACTGAGCACGGCCCCGCCCATCAGAACAAGACCCAGTTTCCCCCTCGGTCTCTCTCCCATCAGGAAGCTTCTATAAGCCTCTTATCCTTCTCCATCAGAGGGCAGACAGAATGAAAACCATAATCACAGAAAACTGACCAATCTGATCACACGGACCACAGCCTTGTCTAACTCAATGAAACTATGAGCCATGGCATGTAGGGCCACCCAAGACGGCCGTGTTATGGTGGAGAGGTCTGACAGGATGTGGTCCACTGGAGAAGGGAATGGCAAACCACTTCAGTATTCTTGCCTTGAGAACCCCATGAACAGTGTGAAAAGGCAAAAAGATAGGACACTGAAAGAGGAACTCCCCAGGTCGGTAGGTGCCCAATATGCTACTGGAGATCAGTGGAGAAATAACTCCAGAAAGAGTGAAGGGATGGAGCCAAAGCAAAAACAATATCCAGTTGTGGATGTGACGGGTGATGGAAGCAAAGCCCGATGCTGTAAACAGCAATATTGCATAGGAACCTGGAATGTTAGGTCCATGAATCAAGGTAAATTGAAGTGGTCAAGCAGGAGATGGCAAGAGTGAACATTGACATTTTAAGAATCAGCGAACGAAGATGGACTGGAATGGGTGAATTTAACTCAGACGACCATTATATCTACTACTGTGGGCAGGAATCCCTCAGAAGAAATGGAGAAGCCATCGCGGTCAACAAAAGAGTCCAATACGCAGCACTTGGATGCAATCTCAAAAACGACAGAATGATCTCTGTTCATTTCCAAGGCAAACCATTCAATATCTCGGTAACCCAAGCCTATGCCCGTATGTGCAATCTAAAAACTGGTATAGATGAAACTATTTGCAGGGCAGGAACAGAGACAGACACAGAATGGACAGGTGGACACAGCGGGGTCGGAGAGGGCGAGATGAACTGGGAAAGCAGCACTGACGAGGATGCACGACACGTGTGATGCGGACAGCGGGTGGGAACCTGCTGCACCGCACGGGGCCAGCCCGATGCTCCGTGACGGCCGAGAGGGCTGGGCTGAGGCGTGGGTGGGAGGGAGGTCCAGCAGGCGGGGCCATGCGGACCCAGATAGCTGGTCACTGTGTGTACAGCAGGAACTAACACAACATCATAAAGCAATTACACTCCGCTTTTTAGAAAAGAAGTCAAAAGCCTAACGTTTTGATGACTCCTAAGGACTGGATGACTCGAAAAGTATCTCCTGGAATATTATTACTCCATAACGTGAAGAGCATCCTGACTCAAAGTCTGTTCAGTGGTAGGAAGACAAGGTAGGAAGTTGTTGGTAGGGTGAGACTGTTAGACCCCAAGCCCAGAGTCGCTCTAGACACGACTAGACGGCCCAGCGGATGGGAGAACTGGACCCAGGCTCCGTCCCCAGCCTGTCTGCAGAGCTTTCCAGGTCAGGGGCCTCCACTGCTGCCTGCCCTCATCCTGCACCCACAGAAGCTGCCCCTCCCTCTGTCCTCATAGCCTGCCCATCTGGAGCTGCTTCAGGGACTCTGACTGAGTAATCCAGCGATTTAGTCAGCTCACCAAGGAACTGCAGAACACCTTCAGGACTTCAGGATGGGCAACTGGCCAATCACAGAGCTTTTTTGTTCCTTCTAACTTTGTGTCTGTGTTTTCCTGGAAGCGTTACTTCTTCTCAAAGGTGACTTTCTGAGTACTTCAGGGTAGCAGGTACATGCCGTTAACTTCCTTTTTGTGCGTTTGCCAGATAACCAAAGACTGGGAAGGGCAGGGCGAGCAGGAAATCTAAGTGCTGAATCGAAGCATTCAGTGCTGTTTATCTGTGTGTTCAGGTTGTTTTAAAGAGACTGACATTACCCCGCACAATAATGTATTTAAGAACTAAACCTGATTTAACTCACACCTGTCCCATAAACAAGGCTCTTTGCTGGATGGCTGTGACGTCACCATCGCTACCCTTTTTATGCACAAGAACACTGCAGCTCAACGCAACCGAGGATGTCAGTCAAGGCCGTAACGGCAGGAAGAGGTAAAAGCGAGGTCTGAACCCGCATCTCTTAGATCCAAACCCCATCTCCTGGACCGGGTGAAGGCGCAAGAACCGCCTCCCTGGCTCACCTTCTCCCAGGTCCATGTGCGTCCAGCCTGTGTCAGGTGGAGGGGTGGAATCCACTCACCATTCCGTGAGACCGGCTCAGGGACCTCTGACTGGTATCATGGGCCCTCTTTTCTCTAACCAAAACTCCCTGGAAGGACCTTTTCTCCAAGGAGTGCTCAAGAAATGCTGCTGACTGAAGGAACCAATCCAAACGTTTTTCTTTTTTTAATCACCATGCTAAATTTGCAGCTAAAACATCCTCAATGCCTATTTATTGTATTGGTAAGACTCTGGTAAGACTCCCAATGCAGGGGACCCAGGTTCAACCCCTGCTTGGGGACCCAGATTGCACATGCCACAAACAAGAGTTCACGTGCCACAGCTAAGACCTGGCATGGCCAAATAAATAAAAATAAATACTGTTTTAAATGCGCTTTTCAATGATTTGTCAGGAATGGGGCGATGTGGATAGCACAGTTTAAGACATAAGTTAGGATCAGACCAGGTGCACATTCTGGCTCCACCCTTAGCAGTCAGTGACCGTGAACAAGCCGCTTACCCTCCGAGCCCCAGTCCTCTCACCTGTGAACAAGGATTATCCTATTTCCCACCTCCCGGAGTTGGTATGAGCGTTATGCGAGGTAAGACATGGCGCACTACGTGCTCAGAAACACCGGGCGGTGCTGCCGACAAAGACGAGGGCAGCCAGCAGTCACTGCACTGGTACTGCCTGCCAGGCACTCCGCTGAGCCTTTCCAAGCAGGTCTCCAAGCCTCACGGCAATCCCGACGTTAACAAAATGCTCTGTGATGTCCACAAAGGACAGCAAGTTAACTGCTCTTCACATTGGGTATCTGCTCACGGAACTAACCGTAATAACCACAGTACACGGGCCGCTGTCTGTATCCTCAGGTTCTGTGTGTATGGATTCAACGCAAAAATACTCAAGGGGAAAAACTATTCCAGAAAGTTCCAAAAAGCAAAACTCAAATTTGCCAACTATTTGACAACTATTTACATAGCATTTACATGGTACCAGGCATTCAGAAAACTAAGATCATGGCATCTGGTCCCATCACTTCATGGGAAATAGATGGGGAAACAGTGGAAACAGTGTCAGACTTTATTTTTGGGGGCTCCAAAATCACTGCAGATGGTGATTGCAGCCATGAAATTAAAAGATGCTTACTCCTTGGAAGGAAAGTTATGACCAACCTAGATAGCATATTCAAAAGCAGAGACATTACTTTGCCAACAAAGGTCTGTCTAGTCAAGGCTATGGTTTTTCCTGTGGTCATGTATGGATGTGAGAGCTGGACTGTGAAGAAAGCTGAGCACCAAAGAATTGATGCTTTTGAACTATGGTGTTGGAGAAGACTCTTGAGAGTCCCTTGGACTGCAAGGAGATCCAACCAGTCCATCCTAAAGGAGATCAGTCCTGGGTGTTCATTGAAAGGACTGATGCTAAAGCTGAAACTCCAGTACTTTGGCCACCTCATGGGAAGAGGTGACTCATTTGAAAAGACTCTGATGCTAGGAGGTATTAGGGGCAGGAGGAGAAGGGGACGACAGAGGATGAGATGGTTGGATGGCATCACCAACTCGATGGACATGGGTTTGAGTGAACTCCGGGAGTTGGTGATGGACAGGGAGGCCTGGCGTGCAGCGATTCATGGGGTCGCAAAGAGTCGGACACAACTGAGCAACTGGACTGAATTGAACTGAGGCATCATAAGTAATCTAGAGATGATTTAAAGTGATTTAAGGTAGTCAGCTATGTGTAGATTATATGCAAATACTACACCACTTTATGTAAGAGACTTGAGCACCCAGGGGTTTGGTATCCAGCGGGGTCCTGGACCCAACCCCTCCCTACCCAGAAGGACTGTACTAATCACCACCATCTGACTAAAAGGAGGGAGCTATTTTCACGACATGGATGGCCTCTTCCCAGTAGATCTAATTAGCCAGTGGACTCTAATCTAAAAGCAGAGAAAGGACTACTCTGGAGACTGGCAGATACTGCGGGGTAGGGTGTAAGGCTTTGTCTTACCTAGGGGACTCGGACAGTAAAGAATCCACCTGCAATGCAGGAGACCTGGGTTCAAACCCTGGATCAGGAATATTTCCCTGGAGAAGGGAATGGCAATCCACTCCAGTGTTCTTGCCTAGGAAATCCCATGGACAGAGGAGCCTGGAAGGCTACAGTCCATGAGGCTGCAAAGAATCAGACACGAGTAAACTACCACCACCACCCATCATACTGCTAAGTTAGGTGTTAAATCTTTCATATTTATTTACTGAAATTTATTACATGCCACCTTTTTAAGGCAACAAAAGTAATAGGATTGTAAGGGTCAAATAATTATTCTTCCTCTTTGTATTAGAAGTCTTTGTATTAGAAGGCAAGTCCTCTGATTTGTTTGCTTCTTTGCTTTGGGAAGCAAACAAGCATTGACAGGGAAGGACAGAGAAAGGTCTCAGTCAGCCAAGCATCAGAAGTCAAGTCCCTCAGGGGGTTTTACCAAGACTGTGAGTGGTGTTTCAACTCTCCGTTTATGAATGAAAAGAGACACATGATCTCAGAGCTATGCTGACCTGTGACAACTAGTATTCTCGGTCAAATCAGTTAAGTGTATTTGGGCTTTGTGCTGCCCAAAACATGGTCAAGAAAATAGAAATCTATCGCGTTATTTTAACTGAAGTATCAAAATACAGGGAATTCTTGACAGAAATGAGCTGAGGGACGTGCCTGGGGGCCAGTGTTTAAGACTCCACCGCCAATGCAGAGGACATGGGTTTGATCCCTGGTCAGAGAAGTGAGGTCCCACAGGCCACAAGGCAAGTAAGCCCGCACACTACAACTCCTGGGCCCGTGTGCTCTGGAGTCCTCACACCGCAAGAGAAGCCCACGCAACACAACCAGAGAAAGCCCATGCCCGCATCAAAGACCCAGGGCAGCCAGAGAGAGAGAGGTGCAAGAGCTGAGAAGCCAGAGGACAGCGAGGCATCCTGGAAACAGGCACCAGCCGGTTGCAGGGACAAAGAAGGCAGGCGTGGTCCCCAGGGCCCCTCTGGTAGAGCCAGGCCTTGGTGGCCGACCAGCAGAATGGGGACCACAGAGGCAGGGCTGATGGAGTGAAAGCTGAGGTCACGGAGGAGATATGTCTGGGAGGAAAACCATGGCCTCATTCCCACCACCTTTAATCTTCTGAGGTGCCTCCCCTGGGTCAGACACAGCAAAATCCAGTAAGGGACCTGGGGCAAGGGGTCCCTTGCAATACAGAGCAGAGCACGGGAAGGGCGATAAATGAAGCCAGGAGCAAACAGGCAAATGACCAAAAAGGGCTTCCTGCCTGCATATCGAGCCCAGAAACACAGAACCTTCCAGCCCAACTAGGCATCTGAAGGTGCTACTTCAGGCATGAGGTGAACAGTGTTTAGCCTCCTAGATCTGACTTAACACCTAGATTTCCAAGTTACACCCACTTTGAGGATCTTCGTTTTAACAAAAGTCACAAGACTGCACGCCTCCTAGCTTCTCTAACCGGCCACAGCTCCACTGGTCTTGTTCCCTAGTCCACATGGATCCGCATCACTGCGCTAAGCACGTGGTGGCCCTCGGTAGAAGTTTGTTCAATGAATAAAGAAATGAATACATGTAACTCTGGAGACAAGCTTGCTCCATAAGCCACTGCGAAACTGACATCCCCCTTTTTAAGCACATCCAAGAAAGAAAAGTTTATGACAGCATTCTCGGCAATAAGTTCATTCCTCTCGTTAGCAGAAGTTACACGTCAGAAAGGGTTCCATGAAAAAATAACTGTTAAGACAGGCAACTTAACCAGGTTTCTTCACTGTAGGGCTCCTCAGAACCTCTAACAAGTTCATGTCATTTCCAGTCTCCATGGGAGGAAAAGAGTATGATGTGTTTCTCAAACCTAATTGAAGTCTTTGGGCATCTCACACAGGCATCCCCACCTGGCCCCACCCTCCCGTGTTAACAGAACTCATTCCCCACCTGGCCCCGCCCTCCCGTGTTAACAGAACTCATTCCCCACCTGGCCCCGCCCTCCCGTGTTAACAGAACTCATTTTCTTTGGGCAGAGGGGTTGCCAGGTCTAGAGACTGCTTCTGTGGTGATCCGGACAATCCTGCCCCTTAGCCGTCTCTCACTTTTCTGATCTCCACTCTAAGCGAAGGGTGGCCGCGACCATGGGATCCGTCGCCAGCCAAAGGGCCACAAGGAAGGGCAGCGTGAAGGATCTGGGTAGTTTTCCTCCCTGAGAAGAGGATTTCCGAGCTGTTCTCACGGCCTGGTGTGTGTGTTCAGTCACTCGGTCGTGTTCGACTCTTTGCAACCCTATAGACTGTAGCCCACCAGGTTCCTCCGTTCGTGGGGGTCCCCAGGCAACAATGCTGGAGTGGGTCGCCATGTCCTCCTCCAGGGCATCTTCCCGACCCAGCGATCAATCCCAGCCTCCTGTGAAGAGATGCTGGTGTAGGGTGATGCCACACGGAGCTGTGACTCTGGTGGTTTTGAAACATGGTGGTTAAGGATCTGCCTTCTAACGCTGAGGACATGGGTTTGATCCCTGGTCGGGGAACTAAGATCCCACATGCCACAAGGAAACTCAGCCTATTGTGCTACAACTACTGAGAAGTCTGCACATCATGACGAAGAGCCCACGCGCTGCAGTGAAGGGCTCTGCGTGCGGCAGCGAAGACAGTGCAGCCAAATAAACAGAATAATAATGAAGAGCCCACACACTGCAGTGAAGGGCTCTGTGTGCGGCAGCGAAGACAGTGCAGCCAAATAAAGAGAATAATAAGTGGTGGACCACATGGTCATGGCACAAACCCTTCCATCTCCTCATTGAGAGGGCTATCTGTGTAGTCCTCTCTTGAGTCAGGCAGGCTTATGACTGCTTCAGCATCAGCGCACAGTACAAATGATGGGCGGTGTGACTTCCACAGCTGCCAGACCTGCCTTGGAGCCCTGAGCCGCCCCCCAAACCAATGACCCTGAGTCCATCGTGCTGAGAAGCCCAAGCCACAGAAAGAGGTGAAATACAGGTCTCCTCTGAGACACCCTGGTGTCTCCTTCAGGCACCAGACGCCTGAGTTAAAAGCCTCTGAGATTCCAGACTCTGGCTAGTCAAGACCCCAGAAACTGTACAGCAGAAATACGCCACCTCTGGGAGTTCCTGGTGGTCTAGTGGTTGAGGCTCAGTGCTTTCACTGCCAGGGCCCAGGTTCAATGCCTGGTCAGGGAACCGAGATCCATAAGCCACACAGCAGGGCCAAAGAGAAAAAAAAAACAAAAACCTCTGGTGGGCCCTTGTCTGAACCCTAAATCCCTAATCCACAGAATCCATCAGTATTACAGAAAGGTTACTCTACCCCACTAACTGCTAGAGTGATTTATTATATAAGCAGATACAATCAGAACAGACGCCATCTCTCAGGTAGGTCCTGTTTTCTCTAAAACTTTGTACTCTCTGCCAGCTGAACAAAAAGACGAAGGCAAATATGCAGACAACTGCCAATTAGACAAAAATCTGAGGTTTATCATTTGCTAGACCCTGGCTTAATCAGCCTGTGAGGCCTCAACACCCAGGGGTCAATTCTTTTCTGTAGTAACTGGGAGGCGAGAGAAATCATTTGAGTTTCACAGGGCAAAGTACATTTTGAAAACCTCCTGGTCTTGTGACAGCATCTGTACCTTGCAAGTGCCTCCCTGACCATCTGTGATTCACACTGTCAGGCCTTGCAAATAACCACGGGTGACCTATTTGCTGGAAGCAGTCCAAAAGTCCAAAAGATAAAAGTCTTGTGTACTTTTTATCACAAGAGCACACTCACAAGCAAGCTACTCTGCTCCATCCTGCAGAAGGCACTGGGTGTGTTCCTCAGACACGCGAAGAGGGGGAAACCTTTTCATTTCCCCAAACCCCCATTATCTGGAATGCACTTTAATCCACCTTCGAGGATATTTCCAGACCACGTTCTCTAAAGTAGACTTTGTGATATATATATATGCATGCATGCTAAGTCGCTTCAGTCTTGTCCAACTCTGTGCGACCCTATGGACAGCAGCCCACCAGGCTCCTCTGTCCACAGGATTCTCTAGGCAAGAATACTGGAGTGGGTGGCCATTTCCTTCCTACATATATAACGTGTGTATATATATACACACATTAACAAATATACTGGGGAACAGAATGGTGAGAAAACTTAAATTTACTGAAGATAAACTTACCGTAGGTCACACACTGTGCAGGAATATCCATTACTTTCTCATTTTATAACAACCAGCAGGAAATACTGCTGGTTATTATGAATATGATAATCAAAAACCTTTGATTATTATACAGTCAAAATCAAAGTTATTATAAAAATCAAAATCACTGTGGACGGTGACTGCAGCCATGAAGATGCTTGCTCCTTAGAAGGAAAGCTATGACCAACCTAGACAGCATATTAAAAAGCAGAGACATTACTTTGCCAACATAGATCAGTTTAGTCGAAGCTATGGTTTTTCTAGTAGTCATGTACAGATGTGAGAGTTGGACTACAAAGAAAGCTGGGCACTGAAGAATTGATGCATTTGCATTCTGGTGTTGGAGAAGACTCTTCAGAGTCCCTTGGACTGCAAGGAGATCCAACCGGTCCATCCTAATGGAAATCAGTCCTGAATATTCATTGGAAGGACTGATGCTGAAGCTGAAGCTCCAAAACTTTGGCCACCTAATGGGAAGAGCTGACTCATTGGAAAAGACCTGATGCTGGGAAAGATTGAAGGTGGGAGGAGAAGGGGACAATAGAGGATGAGATGGTTGGATGGCATCACCAACTCAGCGGACATGAGTCTGAGCAAACTCAGAGAGCAGTGGAGGACAGCAGAGCTGGCGTACTGCGGTCCTTGGGGTCACAGAGTCAGATACCACTTAGTGACCCAAGAGCAACACTGCTAGGCCTGTTCCAGAGGAAAGCGGGGTTGAGAGCAGTCACACAACTTTTCCAAAGCTATACCACTGTCATGAGCACAGCTGAGATGCAGACCAAGACCTGTGCACCGGCTCCCTCCTGTCTCTGCCCAGAGACAGAGCCTCCAACACGGAGCCTCTCTGCGCCCTATTAAATGTGAAGGGATGGAATTAACCTTTACCGAGCTCCCTTGTGAGCACTTCCTGAGTCTTGGCTCCTTTCACCCCCAACTTATCAGGAGATGAATATTTTTCTCCCACTTCACAGCTAAACCCACAGAGACTTAGAGAGGTTAAGACACGTGCCGATAGCAGAGCATCTAAACAGACGTTTCTCCAAAGAAGACAGACAGATGGCCAACGAGGCAGATGCAGAGATCTGCACCATCGCTAGTGACCAGAGACGTGCAATCAAAACCACAACGAAATATCATCTCATAGCAGCCAGAACGGCTGTCACCAAAAGCCCACAAATAAATGCTGGTAAGGATGTGGAGGGAAGGGAAGCCTCCTACACTGCTGGTGGGAATACAAATTGGTAAAGCCGCTATGGAGGACAGCATGGAAGTTCCTTAAAAAACCAAAAATAGAGCTAACGTACGACCCTGCAATCCCACTGCTGGACATACATGTGGAGAAGACGATTCGAAAGGATACATGTACCCCAGTGTCCACAGCAGCACTGTTTACAGCAGGCAAGACGCAGAAGCAACCTGGACGTCCATCACCAGAGGAATGGATAAAAAAGACGTGGTACGTGTACATGACGGAATATTACTCAGCCATGAAAAAGAATGAAAGACTGCAGCCACATGGATGGGCCTGGAGAGTGTCACACTGAGTGAAGAAAGTCATACAGAGGAGGAGAAATATCCTATGACATCCCTTATATGTGGAATCTAAAAGGAAATGATACAAATGAATTGACTCACAAAACAGAAAGAGATTCACAGACTTTGGACCCAGCTTATGGTTGTCGGGAGAATGGGGGGAAGGGGTACTTAGGGAGTTTGGGATGGCCGGGTATACCCTGGTGTACAGATTTAAAACGATAACCAACAAGGACCTACTGCGCAGCACATAAAACTCCGCTCAATGTTACGTGGAGGCCTGGATCGGAGGGCAGTTTGGGGGAGAGTGGTTACACGTATATGCGTGGTTGAGTCCCTTCGTTATTCCCCCAAAACCATCACAACATTGTTAATCAGCTATGAAAGTGAAGTGAAAGTTAGTCGTGCCCAACTCTTTGTGACCCCATGGACTGCAGCCTCTGTCCACAGAATTTGCAGGCCAGAATACTGGAGTGGGTACCCATTCCCTTCTTCAGGGAATCTTCCCAACCCAGGGATCGAACCCAAGTCTCCCACACTGCAGGCAGATTCTTCACCCTCTGAGCCACGAGGGAAGCCCATTAATTAGCTATACCCCAATACAAAACAAAATGTTGAAAAAAAGACACATGCCCAAGATCACACAGTGGCAGATAAGGAATTAAGTCCAAAAGAATCATGCTCTTCCCAGCCAAGCACGCTGTCCTCTTCTCTACCTTAAATATGATGGGGCCTTTTTTTTTTTTTTAATGATAGAAAAGCATTCAACAAAAAGAAAGCAAGAAGAAAAGCGGCAGCCACAGAGACCTTGTTAAGTCTCCAAAAATAACTACCCTCCATCTGGCACTTTCCGGCTCAGATAATGCTTTCCAGATGTATGATCCTCACGTGATCTCAAGGGATCCTCGGGCCAGGCTTGAAAGGTAAGTTCTGCTGTTCCTGATTTCCAGAGCAGGGATTAAAGCCCAGCTGGGTTCAGGAACCGGCCCAAGGTTAACTGCTATTTAAAGGCTTGAGGGTACACTCAGACCTGGTCGTGGAAACCAAGGCCCAACCATCTGCCCACCTCCCAAGGAACACTGCCTCTCAGGTCCCCTCTTACTGGGTTAAGAGAAAAGGGAGGACACCGTTATTGTAGAAAGTCCTGATCTTAGGAAAGAAGTCAATGTAACTGGTTCTCTGAGGCAAGACCAGGGCGATGAGCTGCAGTGACGTCACCCAGCTCCTCACGCCCACGCCCAGCGCTGAACTGAAAGAGCTCTTCCTTCCAGGGTCCACACATAGAACAACACTGGACTCGTAAATAACTCGAGCATCGTCTGATCTCATTACGACTCCTGCAGCAAAGGGACGGGCCCACCCACGGGAAGGGTGGGGCGCAGTCCGGGCCAACTTCCCAGTCAGGCGTGCACACGCTCACGCTCACCCTGAACCCGCTCTGACCCTCACAGATGGGTGGCCGGGCCATCGCGCCCCGCTCCACTGAGAGAGGAGCCAGAGGGTGCTTCCCCACACCCACAGCCTGGAGGCCGAGAGGAACCCACACCTGCGTGCAGAGAGAGCAGGACACCTCTTTAGATACAGCAATTAAAAGCCTAAATAAGGAAGCCACGGGATGGCGGCGGTGCAGCTGGAGCTGGAGCTGGAGCGCTCTGGGTGCAACACGTATAAACACGTGCTTATACGGCAGGCGCGA
>NW_011494757.1:480977-481881 GCF_000754665.1 Bison bison bison | reverse complement strand
AATCCTCCTAATAGTCCTTTGGGGAATAATATTATCGGTCCCAACGTACAGATAAAGAAAACAAGACTGTGAAGGAATGTTCATAAGAATGGCAGCTGTCAGAAGCAGGGCTGAGATTTTTTTTTATATGGGTCATTCATTTTTAAAGCCTTTATTGAATTTGTTCCAATATTGCTTCTGTTTCATGTTTTGGGTTTTTAGTCATGGGGCATGTGGGATCTTAGGTCCCCCCCGACTGGGGAGCGAACCCATCTCCATTGCGCCGGAAGGTAAAGTCTTAAGCACCACCGCCAGGGAAGGCCCCGGGCTGAGAGGCGAACCCGAGCTCCCCTGGCTCCAGGGCCTGAGTTTCTGTCCGTGACACACGCGCCCCTTCCCCAAGCTCTCCATCACTCACGTCTCCCACAGCACCTCCCAGCAGGACCCTCTACCTCAAAGGCCATGCGAATCTGTTCACACGGGCCACCCATTTCTGCCTCTGCTGAACTTCAAAAGACATAAACTGTTTGTCTGTGTGTCTTCTTTGGAGAAATGTCTATTTAGTTCTTTGGCCCATTTTTTGATTGGGTCATTTATTTTTCTGGAGTTGAGCTGTAGGAGTTGCTTGTATATTTTTGAGATTAGTTGTTTGTCCGTTGCTTCATTTGCTATTATTTTCTCCCATTCTGAAGGCTGCCTTTTCACCTTGCTAATAGTTTCCTTTGTTGTGCAGAAGCTTTGCCTTATGATCCAGCAATCCCACTGCTGGGCATACACACTGAGGAAACCAGAAGGGAAAGAGACACGTGTACCCCAATGTTCATCGCAGCACTGTTTATAATAGCCAGGACATGGAAGCAACCTAGATGCCCATCAGCAGATGAATGGATAAGCAAGCTGTGGTACATATACACAATGGAGTATT
>NW_011494757.1:480043-480877 GCF_000754665.1 Bison bison bison | reverse complement strand
TTCTCAGCCATTAAAAAGAATTCATTTGAATCAGTTGTAATGAGATGGATGAAACTGGAACCTATTATACAGAGTGAAGTAAGCCAGAAAGAAAAACACCAATACAGTATACTAACGCATATATATGGAATTTAGAAAGATGCTAACAATAACCCTGTGCACGAGACAGCAAAAGAGACAGTGATGTATAGATCAATCTTATGGACTCTGTGGGAGAGGGAGAGGATGGGGAGATTTGGGAGAATGGCACTGAGACATGTATAATATCATGTATGAAACGAGTCGCCAGTCCAGGTTCAATGCACGGTACTGGATGCTTGGGGCTGGTGCACTGGGACGACCCAGAGGGAGGGTATGGGGAGGGAGGAGGGAGGAGGGTACAGGATGGGGAACACATGTATACTTGTGGCAGATTCATTTCGATATTTGGCAAAACTAATACAATATTGTAAAGTTTAAAAATAAAATAAAAAAAAAAAAAAGACATAAACTGGCGGTTTCTTGGTTTGTGAGTTGTTACCAGAATTAAGTCAAAGAGATTGAATTTTGGTAACAACAATTCAGATCTATCCCAATTACAGGCCTAAAAATGCCATGAAACGCTTTTTCTTCCCTTACGTTCATGGCTGGGTCCCCTGGCGTGGTTCCCTATTTAAACTCTCTTGTAGGCAAGAAAGGATACCATGAAAACGTCATCACCAGCGTGGCTTTAACAGCGTCTCTTTGATGTGCATGGTTTACCTCCTGCTGGGTTTCTCAGTGAGAGTAGAAGCCCACGTCCTCCCCAGTAACGGGGACTCTCCTCGCAGCCTCTCGGCCTGACCCCCCCCCCCC
>NW_011494757.1:464149-479943 GCF_000754665.1 Bison bison bison | reverse complement strand
CCCCCCCCCCCCCCCCCAGCAGAAGACTGGCTTTCCTCTGCTGCCCCCGAAAGACCTACGGGCTTTACCGTTGCCTAAGGAAGCTACGGTTCCTTACGTCCATTCAGAAGAAACACACCGAAGGCACCCACCTCGGAGAAGAACTCGTCCATGAAAGCTGTGTTGTCAACAGCGATCTCGACCTCGTCCGTGTCGTCATCCTGCGTCAGCTGCTTCTGTGAGGGACGAAAAGGACGAGGTGAGACCAAAAGCCCAGGAAACCCGAGAGCGCTGAGCACGCACCAAGCAGCGGGAGCCGCACCGGTGCGCGTCTCACACGCGACCTGCAGGTCGACCTGCAGGAACGGCTCGCGATGCAGCAACCCGAGAGCACTGAGCACGCACCAAGCACCGGGAGCCGCAGCAACCTCTCATACACTCTGAGTTCAAGTCCTAGCTCCCCAAAGAATGTATACATGGCTCAATCACACCAGACATTAATGCAACATTGTAAATCAACTACAGGGAGCTCAGCTGGTGAAGAATCCACCTGCAGTGCAGGAGACCCTGGTTCGATTCCGGGGTCGGGACGATCCGCTGGAGAAGGGAAAGGCTACCCACTCCAATGTTGCGGCCTGGAGAACCCCATGGACTGTATCACAGAAAGTCAGACGTGACTGAGCGACTTTCAGTTAAACACAGAGAGAGGAAAAAAAGAAAAACACCAATCAATCGACCGACCCCAGCTTTCCTCATCCATAAAGTGCTAATCATAACACCACTTGAATCACAGGTTTGTTCACAAAATGAGTGACATGATGGCTAGGAAACACTTGCACAGGGCCCGGCAGGCTGCAAGTGCGCAGTGAGCATTGTGTTCGGGGGGTGGTGATGATGGTATTGGTGCTGTTATTGTAACTTATTCCAGTTGGAGACCCGAGAACAGAGAGGCCAAGACCACACAGCTAGTGCTGGAGACGAGATTCCAGCCCGTCCTTCGGGTCTGGATCCCGTGTTTCTAACAATGTTCAGGCGTATGACCTACCCCACCAGGGATATATGTATTAGGACAGTCCCGATTCCTCCAAAGCACCAGCTTCAAATCCTCACGGTGGGAGCAAACCTTTTCCCGTTTTCAGCAACCACCCGTTGTAAAGGGAACGGCACCGCGAGAGCTCCGGGTCAGAGCTCGTGTTCATAGCAAACAGGAAGCCCTCCCGCAGGCTCCAGCACCCTCGGCGACGCCGGCTTTCTGAATCTCATTCAACCACCCCTGCAGGACCACGAAGCGGCAGCGAGAGGAAGTGCCCCATTCCCACCCACCAAAGGGCCCGAGCTGCTTCTGCGTTCTTCCCAGACGTCCCCGGACCGCTGCAGTCCACACAGCACCCCGTCCCTAGGCACGGGGGAGAAGGGGTTGCAGGGGGTGGAGGCGGCGAGGGGGATGAACCTCGATACCGGCTGTCCACGCACTTCAGGGGCCCGTGGCCTCCTAAGCCAAGACATGCCACTCAACACAGGACTCCAGGAGCAAGCAAGGCCATCCCAGCTACCATCCCGGGAATGGTCTAGTCCTGATGGAGTTCCTGGAACTGCCCCTGAAATGTGGGGCTCTCCAGTCCTCTGGGGAGCCGCCTTTGACTACCGCCCCCATCATCTCAGGCTTCCCCGAGAGCTCGGTGGGTAAAGAATCCGCCTGCAATGAAAGAGACCTGGGTTCTATCCCTGGGTGGGGAAGATCCCCTGGAGGAGGAAACAGCAACCCAGTCCAGTATTCCTGGCTGAAAAACCCTGTGGACAGAGGAGCCTGGTGGGCTGCAGTCCCTGGGGTCGCAGAGAGGCAGACACAGGTGAGGACTGAGCGCCCCCCACCTCGTTCTCTGGCGTGGCTGCAGCCCTCAGCACCCGAGGGTCACAGCCTCGTGCAAGGACTTGGACGTCGAGGACGCCACTCCGGCCCCGCGAGCACCTTCCTAACATTTCCCAGGATTAAAAGTCCCAAAGCCTAGTGGCCCTGTGCCCAGGAAGGATGTTTCCTACCTAGAAGTCCCAGGCCCTTTCCTGAAACCAAATTCATTCCTTAAGAACTCAGTTAAGTACTGTTAGGTACTTAGATATTGTTTGATCAGGTACTGTCACCTCCTCAGTATTCTTTAAGATTTTGTGTTCAAGAAAAGGAAAATAAAAGAGGGGGAAAAGCCCCCAAAATGGTCTACGGGGAAAAAAAACGTCCCGAAGCCTAAGAGAGCGCACGGGCCCCTAAGATCTGGCTCCCACTCACAACTCTTTTTTTTGTTTGTTTAATTGAAGGACAATTGTTTTACAGAATTTTCTTGTTTTCTGTGAACCCTCTGCATCAGCCAGCCACAGGCGCACGTCTGTCTTCTCTATGATGCGTCTGGGCCAGGCGCTTGGAGCCCCTAACGTGTTTCTGGACACACCATGCTTTCACTTTGCCGAACTGTCATCCAAGAACTTCTTCCTGAAATGCATTTGTCCAGCTGGCAAAATTTCATTGAGCCTTTAAAATTCAATCTCGAACAAACCTCTCTGTCTGCCTGATCTGACACTCCCCGACCCCAACCCCCTGCAACATTTAAAACCTCCCTGAGCTCCCAATGCATTCTGTGCAAACCCTCTTCAGTCCCACCCGCCCATATTAATCACCCCTTCACCTACCGATCCTTCCCCACTGACCTGAACTCCCAGAGGGTCAGGGCTGCCTTGGGCTTCACCTGGAGACTTGGAGTATGTGCCTGCCCAGAACACCTTCCTTCAGGAAGGTACCTAACCTCCTCCACCTTCCCCATATGATGGGAAAGTTATCGGTGCCCACCTAGGCTCCCTGAGGATTCTGAATCATGAAATGAACAGAACCAAATCGCCCTCTAGCAACACGCAACAGAGACACTACCCTCATCTCCACCTTCCCAAACCCACTCCTCGGCTCAGAAAGCTCTACAGATCTTCCGCGGTCTTCTTCCAACAGTATTCTTGTAATACTGCTTTTTACTTGTTTAGCCAGAAGCTTCTGTCACTCGCAATTAAAATCTCTTGGACTTCTGGTGGTCCAGTGGTTAAGACTCTGTGCTCCCAACACAGCGGGCACGAGTTCAGTCCCTGGTCAGAGAAGATCTTGCAGACCACATGGCAAGGCCAAAGAGAAAAAAAGTATGAAATGAAATGAAATTACCTGCGGTGGTAGTGGCTTAATGCTAAGTCGTGTCCAACTCTTGCAACCCCATGGACTGGGGCCCACCAGGCTCCTCTGTCCATGGGGTTCTCCAGGCAAGTATAATGGAGCCCGTTGCCATTGCCTCCTCCAGGGGATCTGCCCAACCCAGGGATCAACCCCTTGGCCCCTGCGTTGCAGGCAGATTCTTGACCGCTGAGCCACCAGGGAAGCCCTGAAATTACTTGCGCTTGTCATTAATTAACCTATTCCGAATGTATACTGAGCGCACACCGTATGCTGTGGATGTAATGAAAACTGAAATCAACTTAGTTTAATAACTAACTCCCACTGAGGCCAAAGGCCTGGATCCACCCAGCAGTTTCTAAAGCTTGAGATAAAATGCTGCTTTTACCAACTATCATCAATACCTGGGCGTCTCAGCGGACTCCAGAGGGCTCTGTCTCCCAAGAAGGATCGCCAAGACCCTCGCTAGAAAAACAGGAACCTGACCTTCCCGCAGGAACGTGACTCAGCACACCCCTGTTGAGAGTCTGATAGAGACCCCCACTGGGGGGAAACAGCTCAGGTCTGTGAATACACACGTAACTCACACACAAGACACACAGGTGTGCCCACTCAGTTTCATTCAAACAGGCAAATGTGCTAAGGAAGTGAGGTGAGGCTGCATCATGGGATGGACTCAGAGAAGTTTCTGGAAGCTGGGAACAACTTCGTCCCGGAGCACTGGAGGCAGCCTGAGCCCTCTGTCATGATACGCACGAGAGCCATGCCCTTCGGACAGGGACTCCCCACCTGCCGGCTTTGAGCAGGCACCTCCAATGAGAGGATGCCCGAATTTGGGGAAAAAAGCAGCCTTGGGTCACCCAGAGCTGGGGTTCAAGGCCTGTCATTATCACTGACCTGCTGTGAGGCCTGCAACAAGTTCTCTGACTGCTCTGAGTTTTTCTACTGCTAAGTGGTCACAACACCACAGACCCTGTGACTCTTAACAGGCTCACCCGTGGGAAGCTTCACACAGCAACAGCAGTGCCTAATAAGTGTCTGCTTCCCCACCACGTAATTGTAAGGGTGTGCAGCCTAAACGTACGGAAGCGCTCACGTAAAGGCTCAGTCAAGATCAGCTCTGCAGCAGCAGGACCACCAGGGCTTTGTAAGTGACTCCATCTCGTGTTCGTCGTGCACGCGTGCTCAGTCGTGTCTGACTCTGCGACCCCATGGACTGTAGCCCTCCAGGCTCCTGTGTCCACAGGATTTCCCAGGCAAGAAGACTGGAGTGGGTTGCAGTGCTCTCCTCCAAGCGACCTCCCGACCCAGGGGTCCACCTGCCTCTCCTGCACTGGCTGGCTTGGCATCTTAGCCACTGAGCCACCTGGGAAACCACCGCCCCCCATGCTGGTCACTGAGGCTCAATGACTGTTCACTCACGTGGCTCAGCATCTCTGAGCCTCAATTTCCTTACCTACAAAACAGGAGCGACAGTGTCCACCAGGGCTTTTGTGAGGATTGAATAAGATAATCGCTTTGCATTCCTTACACGATGAACAGCACGTGGTTGCTGCTGTTGATCGTCACTCAGTTGTGTCCGGCTCTTTGCGACCCCATGGACTGCAGCACGCCAGGCCTCCCGTCCCTCACCATCTCCCGAAGTTTGCCCAAGTTCATGTCCCTTGCATCGGTGATGCCGTCCAGCCATCTCAACCTGATGCCCTCTTCTCCTTCTGCCCTCAATCTTTCCCAGCATCAGGTTCTTTTCCGATGAGTCAGCTGTGCGCATCAGATGACCAAAATACTGGCACAGGTAACATCTCAATAAAACAACTATAACAAGATCTAGAAAGTCATCTCCACAGCTTTTATCTGGATCTAAGTACTCTTAAACAGGAAAGAACCAAAAAAAAAAAAAGATACAGAACGTTAGAGCTGAAAGTAACCCTACAGATTCTATCATCAGATTCTCTCACTTAAGAGATGGGCAAACCAAAGCCCAAGACCAAATCATGAGTTATCGGAAGAGCCAGGAATAGAACCCAGGTTCCTTGACTCCCATCTTCCCAGGATGGGAAGTTTCTCCTACAGTTTTTCCCACTGCAGCGAGCTGCCCCCACGATCAACAACAATAGCAACAAACTTCAGTCCAGATGAGACAATTCCCGGAAGCGGCCGAAGCCCAGGTCATCTGAACCACGTGAGACTGGGTCAGGGCTTCCCTGAGAACAGACCCGCCGGACCCTGGGCGGGGGTCCTTCCCTTCGGACACACCCATGCTCTCACGGGGGCCACGGGGCCTCGGGAGCCCCAGGGCCAGCAAAGCAGGTGACGCGCCTTATCTCGGGCAGCGGGACTGCCCACTGCCTGGAGGGCACTGGGGCATCTTTATCAAGGCGTGTGGCAACAGGAACGTTGCAGCAGCGGCCGCAGCTGACACCGCCGGCCAGCACCACGCGCCCGCCACCCGCTTCCTCTCCCCTGACTCCTGCTCCTCGCCTGCCAGGAGACACGGCCGTGACTCAGCCGCACTGAGCTCACCTCTGTCCCCGACCCCTGCGGCCCCCGCCCGGGCCCCGGGCCCTGAGGATGGCGGGCCCGTGCCACCCTCTCTGGCAACAGTGGGAGGAGGGCGCAGACCCAGGACTCGGCGCCACCCGCGATCCCGCCGCCCAGCCTGACCGCGCCCCAGCCCCTTCTCTGTCGGCCTCAGCCTGTGGGCCCCTTCGTGGGCTCCTCTCATAGAACATTTCCCACCCGCGGAGCCTCTGTCATTTCAGTCGTTCATGTCCGACTCTCTGCCACCCTGTGGACTGGACCGTAGCCCGCCGGGCTCCTCGTCCATGGGGTTCTCAGGCAAGGGTACTGGAGAGGGTCGCCACGGCCTGCTTCGCGGCTCTTCCCGACCCAGGGATCGAACCCACGTCCCCTGCTCGGCGGGTCTGCCGCCTGAGGAGCCCCTGGGAGGTGCTAGGGGGCCGCCACCCTCCGGCTGAAAGCGGGCTGCACAGGGGCTGCGGGGGCCTCAGGCCGGCGCTGGTCCCCACTAAGCCTCGGTCTTCTGACCAAGTACGGGGCTAGCTTTCCAATGCGACTCTGTGCACCCCCAGGAGACTTCGGGGACACCTCAGACACCCTCCAGGGAGTTTGGGTGGGGAGTCTGGGTGGGCAGTCAAGCCTGCATCCCCTCTCCCACCTGCAGAGCTCCACCTTCGTCTGCCTTTCACACTGAGGTCGAATACACGACTTCACTTTCAGAATCAGGCCTCTTGCCAAGAGAGAAAAAGGAAGGAGATAGAGAGAGAACAAGAGAAAGAAAGAGAGGCACGCCTAGCCAGCAGGAACTGCACCAGAGCACATGAACGGAGCTTTCTAAAGAAAAGGGAAGAAGACGGAGTCCCTCCCTCCTTTCCAAGGTAAAGCATGGCTCAGTGTTCATCCAAATCATCAGCAACTCCTGAAGGACCTTTACAAATCAGAGCGTCAAGGTGGAAGGGACAAAGAAAAGGACGGGAGAAGGCCACCCTAAATGCAGAGGTCTCTGTTTACAGGCCCTCCGATGACCCTCCCGCAGTGGGTGTCAGACCGAGGGAGACTCAGGAGTGCTCGGGAAAGTTTCGGGGTGAAGGAGATGATAACAGAACGGGGAACCAGCAGTCCGGCCTGGGGAGGCGCGTCTGGTCCCGATGTCCCCGCTGGGGAAGGACCGTGGTCGGCGGGTCGGGCCCTCCAGTTGCTTCCTCCTCTCCACATGGAAAGAGCTCTGTGCTTGGGAGACTCCTGTTTACAGACCCAGATCTTCACCCATTAAATCTGGTTCAAAGAGACAAGGACGTGTGATTCTCCTCGTCCTTACTGCCTACCTCCCCCACCCCCCGAGCCTCCTTTCCAGGATGAGGGGTTGTGGATTCCCAAGGACAAACACCAGCACATCCAAGGACTCCAAACACACACACACTCCCCTGCCTGAGCCCAGCGGCTGGTTTTTCCAGTCTCTCTCCTCCAATGAAGAGAGCCAGAAAGTCTGAGTAAGTGTCAGCTCTCAGCAGGCACTCAGGGCTCTCTGTTCCCCACCTCAGGGTCTGCGAGACCTCCGTCAACGCCCCTTCGCCCTCCTAAACCGAAACCCTCCCGGACGAGATGTTCCCCTTTCTGCCTCTTCCTAACACCCCCCCTCCGCTGAACCAAGAGGAAACCACGGGAGAGTGGCTTCCTGGGTGAGCCTCATGCGCTCGCCTTCAAGATGTGGTTCTGGCTGAACAGTCTGAGCCAAGAACTGGCCCCGTTTGAAGATGAAGACGCTGAGGAATAAACTCATTACCAGATTAGCCCAAGGCCACCGAGTCCCTGGACAACTGGACAAGAGCCAAAGTCCCAGCTGACCGAGCCCCAGGCGTTCCACCATCACGACGATAATAAGGGTATTTTGTTGCAGGCACTTTGTGGTTCCAAACGTAATATTTGCTTCTCACGGCAACCCCAGGAGGGACACGCATGACACCCCAATGGCAGCTGAGACGACTACTTCACTTGGTTAAATGGCTCATCCCGGGTGACCCCGCTAACAGGAGCAGCATCAGGGCCCGAAGGCAGGGCTGTGGAAGCCGGGGCTCCCGGCTCTTACCCTCCACACTCTGCCTGAAGACGCCCTCCCCAGGCCAGCTCAGAACCACGTCCGCACATATTTCAGGGACGCTGCAACGTCGGGGAAACTGAACTGGACTCGTCTACGTGCAGGAATGAAAAAGATACCAGTGTAGGGACTTCCCCGGTGGTCCACTGGCTAAGAGTTTCAGCTCCCAACACGGGGGGCTCGGGTTCGATTCCCGGTCAGGCAGCCAGTCTCCACGAGCTGCAACTGAGAATTCGCAGGCCACGTTAAAAGATCCCACCTGCTGCAACCAAGGCCTGGGGCAGCCAAACAAGTAGTATTTTTAATTTTTTAAAGAAAATACCAGTGTACATAAGCCCACAGATGTGTAGGTTTGTAGAGATACCCATGACTGCCTGCGCCGAAGACCCAGCTCTGCCACCTGAGCAGCTGTGTGACCTTAAGCGAGTGACTTGACCTCTCTGAGACTCAGCTCCCTGAGTGCAGCAGGAATAATCTGCCCCTGGAGCTGCTGTGAGGATTAAATTAGTGAATGTGTATGAAGAGTTTAGAGCGACGCGGGTACAGAGTAAACTCCCAAGGCCATGCCATGCTATCAGGTTTCACTAAACTGAGTTTCTGCTAAAGACGCAACTCTAATGCCAATTCTCAGAAGGTGACAGCGGGTCCCTTAGACTGGACTGACATGTGGTTCACTTATTCATCTCTCTACATATGCATTTAAAGAAATAGAGCTCTCTGTAAATTTTGCTTCTGCTAATTCTCAAAAATGTTGACCTTTACTACTCATCGTTCATTTCTAAACAGTTTGTCATTTCCATTTTGGCTTCTTCTGAGCCCACGAGTTATTTAGAAAAGTAGGCAAACTTTCTAAATCAGCTCAGTTCAGTGCAGTTCAGTCGCTCAGTCGTGTCTGACTCTCTGCGGCCCCGTGGACTGCAGCGCACCAGGCCTCCCTGTCCATCACCGACTCCTGGAGTTCACCCAAACTCACGTCCCTAGAGTCGGTGATGCCATCCTACCATCTCACCCTCTGTCGTCCCCTTCTCCTCCCGCCTTCAATCTTTCCCAGCATCAGGGTCTTTTCCAATGAGTCAGTTCTTTCTAAATACATTAAGAATTTAAACCTTCAAAGTGGGTAAACCTAAGGAGAGCTATTACTGCATAGTTAATTTCTAACTTTATTATTATCGTCATCAGGGAACAAGTCCTATATGACTTAATATTTTGTGGAATTTAGCATTTTATTTGTGTGTTAGCACATGGTCAGCATTTTTTAATCGTCTGTGAAGCTTGAAAAGATCCTGCACTCCATTTGCTGGACACAAGACTCATCGAAGCTTCACCCCCACATGCCACGTTCACGCCTCTGCTTTCGTTGGGCAGGCCCTAAGCAAGACACAGAGCAGGAGTAGTGAAGAGAGATGGAAGTTCATCTAAAGAGAGGAAGGAGGAAAAGCAAAAGCACCGTGCGGGTAGACGTCATCTACATTGACGAGAAATCTGTGACCAGGGAAGTTCATTCACCCAGAACCACACGGCCAATAAGGAACAAATGGACCCCTGCGTGGTCCAACCCCTGGGTCACAGTGGATTATTTCAGACACAGATCTGGGGTCTCAAAACCAAGGGCCTCGCCCACAACGTTCTTCTCATTCAACACAAGGTCCCATCCGGAGTCACAGATCCATCTGTCCACTCACTCAGCCAGTGGCACTGATTGAACATCTCTCATCTCCAATAGCACAGACCAGACTGGGCACCCTGCTCTCCCTGGAGCCTCGCGGTCTCAGATGGGAGGGACCCAGGCCATTCTGTCACCACATGGGGGGAGATGACAGCTCTCAGTCCAAGGGACCGACGCCCAGGCGAGGACGGGGCATTAGAGAACGATGGCTAGGTGACTCCTGGGGAAACGGCAAAGGATGCCTGCAGGAAGGCATCTGGGTGGGAAGGCCACACCCTCTTCCTGCTGTCCCTCTCACCCCAGGAGCATTCAGGGAGACTCAAAGATGAACCCTCTGCTTCCTCTCCCCTACCCTAGGCTTCTCCACACTTCCCAGGCTTCCTCCCCTCCCCCAACCCCATCAACACCCTACACCCCTCAGCATCCAGCTGCCAAGGATACAGGAGAGAGGAAGGAACTTACACTGTCTGCCTCCCTCATCCTCAGCCTCCTCCCCAACTTGCTTTCAGCCTCTGTCCCCCAAGCACCCCCCTCCCTGGATGCTCCTAGAGGACGGCACACTAATGGTTGTGAAAGTGAAAGTCCCTCAGTTACAGCTGACTCTTTGAGACCCCATGGACCATACAGTCCATGGAATTCTCCAGGCCAGAATGCTGGAGTGCCTAGCCTATCTCTTCTCCAGGGGGTCTCCCTACCCAGGGGTCAAACCCAGGTCTCCCGCATTGCAGGCTGAGCCACCAGGGAAGCCCAGGAATGCTGGCAATTACTGAGAAGCCCACCTGAGAGGAGGACTCTAAGACTCGGGCCTGGAACTTCCCTGGCGGTCCAGTAGATAAGACTCTGCATTTCCAGCGCAGGGGCTTCAGGTCTGATCCCTGGTCAGGGAAGTAAGATCCCGCATGCCAATGTGTGGTCAAAAAATAACTAAAAATAAGACCAGAGCCTAATCTCTGCAAGAATCTTCTGGGGACCCTCCCCGCCTTACAGTTGAGAAAACCAAAGCATAAAGGCGCCAAGCAACCTCCCCAGACCCTGAAAACTGAGTGCCAGAGCCAGGAGGAGAGCGGGTCACTGGACGGATCCCTGAGGTCCATCACCCTGGAGAGACGTGTCTTAACAGCACCTGCTGCCGCCCAACCACAGCCCTGGTCCCCAAGAAATACACATGCAAAGAGCTAACACACAGAGGCTGTACCAAAGAGGTCGTGATGAATGGAAAGCTGAGAAACTGTCACAGCTCAGAGGACGCTGTGGGAACTCAACTCAGTGTGTTACCCTGGGTGGGATCCTAGACCAGAGGGAGGACCACCCGTGGGAAAACGAGTGGAATCCACAAAAAGTCTGGAGTTCAGTGACGCGCGATGTACCAAGGTCGGTTTCTCAGTTTAGACACGTGTCCCGTCGCACGTAAGACGTTAACAGTGGAGGAAACTTTAGACGGGACTCCCTCTACTATCTTTGTGACCCTCTGTCGGTCTAAAATTAGTCCACCACAAACACATATTTCTACAAAAAGCAATCCCGCTGCCGTCCTGCGGGTTCCCTGACCCAGGGAGCCAAACAAACCCAGACAGCATACGCTCCACTGATCTCTCTAGGTGGGGGGTGAGCCTCACTCAAGTTTCCACATGCAGACAGGGGAACGTTGCCATGGAAATGGCCCAGCCAGGAAACAGGCTGACCCAACAGCAGAGAGGGGAGGAAGTTGCAAAGTGGCCTGATATAAAACGCTGGAGATAAGGCCCCCTCGGGACTGCCGAACCGCCCAGCAAGTTCATCCGTTGTTGCAGCTCAGTTGCTCAGTTGTGTCCGACTCTTTGTGACCCCATGGACTGCAGCACGCCAGGCCTCCTGTCCACCACCGACTCCCGGAGTTTACTCAAACTCATGTCCATCGAGTCAGTGATGCCATCCAACCATCTCATCCTCTGTTGTCCCCTTCTCCTCCCACCTTCAATCTTTCCCAGCATCAGGGTCTTTTCCAATAAGTCAGTTCTTCGCATCAGGTGGCCAAAGTATTAGAGTTTCAGCTTCAGCATCAGTCCTTCCAGTGAATATTCAGGGTTGATTTCCTTTAGGATGGACTGGTTGGATCTTCTTGCTGTCCAAGTGACTCTCAAGAGTCTCATCCAGCAGAACAGTTTGAAAGCATCAATTCTTCGATGCTCAGCCTTCCTTATGGTCTAACTCTCATATTCGTACATGACCACTGGAAAAACCATAGGTTTACAGCTTCCTGAGCTGTGGGAGTGTGGTCTGGACTCTCACACAGGACTTCACTGGCAGGCAGCTTCTAAAACCGTAACATTACATGGCTGCTTTTACATATCGATAAAAATAAAGAGTTTGTGGAGGCTCCAGGAAGGCCTGCTGAATGCTGTCAGCTCAGATCTGGAACCTTCCCTGCAGCGATGACACTGGAAGTGAGCCTTCAGGGATGCGTGAGATTTTCCAGGGGAGCAACGAGGTAGCAGGCTTCTCACTGTGATACCCACACGTTCTCCTCTGTGGTCTTCCTGCAAGGGGACAACCCTCCATGAGGAGTAGAGGTGGGAGTTTCAGGTACAGGTAGGAGCCTTGGAACGCACCCATCCTCATCCTTAAAGGTGGAACCATTGACCTCTGGCTCCATTAGCAAATCTACGGGTCCCAGAGTAAATGCTGCACTTCAAGCAGGTCAAGTTTCACTAACCCAGAGGGGATGGAGCCAGAAGGATAAGTTGCAGTGAAGAATAACGTGTGTAAGGGCCAAGATGTTAGTGATCAGTCGACAGACAAGAGTTTACCACGCGGAAGGGTGAGGGTCCCGTCTGCCACCGTGACAAGGGGCACAGAGGGCAGCTGGGGAGGCGACCAGCGACAGTGACAGATGAGCAAGACGGGCTCACTCAGCTCCTGGTCTCCGCACTCAAACCTCAGGCCCATCTGAGCCTCAGTTCCGTCACCTATAAGATGGGAATACTACAACACCGCCTTGCCTTGCAGGGTGGAGAGGATTAGACACACACGCGCCCTTTCCAACAGGAAGCGGCAGCTCAGTCAGTGACCACTGTTACCACTGACGCCAGCAAGTCACAGACCCGTGGAGCTGAGAGACAACAGGACTTAGGAGACTAAAGAGTCCAACTCATAAAAGACAGATGGAAGGTGCTTTCAAGCCCACGCCACGGTAAGAAAAAAAAAAAGAAAAGAAAAAACCCACTGACAATAGAAGAGAAGTATTTCGCTCTGAAGCAATGTGCAGCCCACCAGGGCTGCTGGCAGGCTGGGGGGCAGCTCCCAGGCTGTGTTTCAGGAGCGTTACCTGTAAGGAGCAAGCCTGGGAAGACAGGCAGGAATTCTGCCAAACGGGGAAGGGACCCTGAAGGGAGGGAAGACAGCACGCTCGAGCATGTCCCCCCCAACCACCACGGGAGTAAAAATAGAACTAATCGCCTTCCCCCAGCCCTGCATTCTCTCTCTGACCTCTGGCTGCTGGGCCTGTAATCCCTCGCAATCCCTGTCACTCCCGTCTCAGCTCCACTGACGTCTGCTCACCCGGGGCAGCTCCCCCAGGGAGACAGGGGAGGGAGGAAGGAACCACGACGATTAGAAACCTTCAAAGGGGAAGCACGGCCCCCTGTTCTGGTGGTTGTACAACCAATGTGACTGTGCTCCTGGGGCACTCACATGGGGAACTTCAAAATGCGGAAGGAGGCCAGGGACGAGCCCTGCAGGACACAAGACGGAACAGAGAGTGAATAAGTCGGTCTGGCCTTCAGCGCCTCAGGTGTCAATTTCACTGCTGCTGCTGCTGCGTCTCGTCGGTCGTGTCCGACTCTGCGCGACCCCATAGACGGCAGCCAACCCGGCATCCCGTCCCTGGGACTCTCCAGGCAAGAACACTGGAGTGGGTTGCCATTTCCTTCTCCAGTGCATGAAAGTGAAAAGTGAAAGTGAAGTCGCTCAGTCGTGTCCGACTCTTAGCGACCCCATGGACTGCAGCCCACCAGGCTCCTCCATCCATGGGATTTTCTAGGCAAGAGTACTGCAGTGGGGTGCCATTGCCTTCTCTGTCGATTAGCGCATCCTTATTGGCTCTCTGTGGAGGAGCCAGTAAACCCCAAGATGTTTCCAGCTCTCTGGACACACATCCAAAGTCCGTGACCTCCATTTGACACATTGCTGCCTCTCTGTGAGCATGATCAACTTTGATGTTGCTGTTGTTCAGTCGCTCAGTCGTGTCCAGCTCTTTGTGACCCCATGGACTGCAGCACGCCAGGCCTCCCTGTCCATCACCAACTCCCGCAGTTTACCCGAAGTCCTGCCCATCCAGTCGGTGATGCCACCCAACCATCTCATCCTCTGTCATCCCCTTCTCCTCCTGCCTTCAATCTTTCCCAGCATCAGGGTCTTTTCCAATGAGTCGGCTCCTCGCGGCAGGTGGACAGAGTACTGGAGTTTCAGCTTCAGCATCAGTCCTTCCAATGAATATTCAGGGTTGATTTCCTTTAGCATTGACAGGTTTGATCTCCTTGCAGTCCTAGGGACTCTCAAGAGTCTTCTCCAACACCACGGTTCAAAAGCATCAATTCTTCGGCGCTCAGCTTTCTTTATGGTCCAGCTCTCACATCCATACATGACTACTGGAAAAACCATAGCTTCGACTAGAAGAACCTTTGTCGGCAAAGTGATGTCTGCTTTTTAATATGCTGTCTAGTTTGGTCATAACTTTTCTCCCAAGGAGTGAGCGTCTTCAAAGTTCATGGCTGCAGTCACTGTCCGTGGTGATTTCGGAGCCCAAGAAAATAAAGTCTGTCACTGTTTCCGTTTGATGGGGGGTCTGCTTTTCAGGGACCACATCCCTTTGTTTTCCCTATACGACCACGTGTTCTTTCAGACCAGGGCTTTGTATAAGAACTCTGCCTAGAATTCCCTGGCGGTCCAGGGGTTAAGACCCAGGGCTTTCACTGCTGTGACCTGGGTTCAATCCCTGGTTGGGGAACTATTATTAATAAGATCCCACACACCTTGTAGAATGGCCAAAAATAAAAAAAACTCTACATATCAGGATGCCCAGCAGCGGCAGGCAGAGGTTAAAAGCACCAAGAACGGTGTCTCCCTGAAGCCCAAAGGGAGAATGGGTGGAGTTTCAGGATCTTTGCGCTTCTTCTAAGGAGCCTCTCCAGCCTCTGAACAGAGTAGATTTCAGTCTCAACAAGGACTCAAGCGGAAGCATCACTTCTGGGAACAGCCCCCAGGCCCTAAAGCCCCAGCACCAGGGACCGGTCCACGGGGTCTTCAAGGAGTTGTTTCCGTCTCAAGGACGGCATCATCGGTCTGTTCCTCGTGTGCCTCCCTCGCTGACTGTGATCCCCAAGGCCCAGCAACTAGTGTCCCTCTGCATCAATTCCCACCCCGCCCCGGCGCCTCTGGGAGGGCGGGGACATAGAAGATGCTGGCTGAACACTGGCTGAATGAAACCAGAGCCGGGCAAGAGGCTCCAGCTCCGGGACGGGAAGGGTCTGGACTCAGCGGATCCAAAGTTCAGCGCCTGAGACCTGGGCAGGAACCGCCTGGTGAGGCAGGCTGGGCGTGGGCACCACAGCTCCCTGCCAGCCTGACGTCACCAAAGGCAGGCTTCTGGGCCGGCCCTGCCAGGGGAAGGGCAAGAGACGGATGAGTCTCAGCCGGTGACCGGTGACCGCAGCAGCAGGAAGGGGCGCCCTTCAGGGAAGGTGCTGCTCCCAGCCCGTCTGTTTGGGGAACTTGAGTTGACTGCAGTGGGTGATTATCAGGGATTATCTCATTTCACCCTCGGTGACCCTGAGGGGAGGGTGCGGTGATCCACTTTCTGGTGGCCTCTGAGTGCTTGAGACAGGCTCCCAGTGAAGCCCTTCTAGAAACACACACCCTCAGGGTTGATGGAGACTTTGAACCTCCTCATGGGCTGCCCCCCTTTCCAAGAAGGCTCAAATTCCTACAACAGTCAACATGCCACCAAGCCTCCCTCCCAGGTCCCACCAGCCTGGCCCCACCTTGGGCAGCTCTTGAGTATCACAAATGCCTTCCACAGGGCTTCCCTGAGTGGCTCCGGGGTAAAGAATCCACCTGCCAATGCAGGAGACACAGGTTCGATCCCTGACCCAGGAAGATCCCACAGGCCTCAGAGCAATGAAGCCCGTGCACCGCATCTACTGAGCCTGTGCTCTAGAAGCCGGGAAGTCGCGATACTGAACCCACACGCTTCAGATACTGGAGCCCACGGTCTGCAAGACAGAAGCCCGCGTACCACAGCGGGAGAGGGGCCCCCGCTCACGGCAGCTCCCAGAGAGCTTGGGCAGCGACAAAGGCCC